>NW_016690377.1:1260932-1269782 GCF_001604755.1 Lepidothrix coronata
GCAGGGCTGAAAAGGCAGGGAGCAAACACGGGAAAAAATACATTTTCTTCAGCAGCCTTTTAGGTCATTCTCTCTGTCTAATGCTTCCAAGGAAAATAAAAATAATAACAACAAAAAAAGACAAAACAAAAAACCCAAACCAACCAACCAACCAACCAAAAAAAAAAACAAACAGAAAAAAAAAAAAAACAAAACAACAAAAAAACCCCAAAACCAAACAAACAAAAAAAAGAAAAACCACCAAAAAAACCAAACAACAACAACAACAGCAAAAAACCAAACCCAAAAGCCCATGGAGGACCAGAACTGGGAAGCTGAGCAGGGAAGTTTTACCATGTCAGAGCATCCTGCCCCCTCCCTCCAGGGCCTGCCCACGTCAGCAGCACAGCCCCGTTTCCTGGGACACAAACAGCCACTTGTGCTTCAAGCCCCACTAATTACGGATTTTTGCCTACGCCACCGAGTCCCTGTTTGGTGCTTTGGATAAAAATACCAAGTTCCCAGTTTGTAACACAGCTCTGATGGGGAAGGAGAGAGCAAAAGTAGAAATAAGGGCAGCAGCTGTAACTTCAATCAGCTTTTATTTTGGAAATAAAAATGAGCAGAATATTGCACAAAAAAAACCCCAAAACTCAGGGTGAGGCAAGTGCCAGCAGCTCCTGAGGTGGTGAAACGCAGCTGAAGATGAAGTTACATGTTCTTCAAACACTGATAAATACAGAAACAAAGCTCTGGAAGTGCCATGGCAGCTCAAGGCACCGCTGTGTTTCTATGAATGGAGGCTCAGTCCACACTCCACATCTGGCATTCTTCATTTCCTAGAAGCTCCAAGCCTGGAGTTCGAAGCAGCTGCATCAAACCCCCCTAAACAGGACTGGAAAAGGAGAAAGGCCAAAGCAAAGCGACCCCCTTGGACACCTTGACACAGCAACCACACACAGGAGTGAGGAAACACCTCTGGGAGGGGCAGAGAGAACCTGGAGCCCCAAATCTCCCCTCCAGGGCTCGGCTCTGCCACCTCCTCCCTCCACAGGTCCTTCTGAGCACCTTTCTCTCCCATCTCAGGCTCCACCCTGAGCCCCTGAGCCGGTTGCCAGAGAGATTTCTGTGCCTTCAGCCCCATTATCTGAGTGACACCCAGCACTTTGCAGCTGCAAAGGAAACCTTTCCAGCCAGAACACGCCAACGCCCCGATAACTCTCAATAACCCACAGAGCTACAGGCTGAAAGGGGGGGAAATAAAAAATAAATCACCTCCTGCATCCTGGAAGCTCAGCAGAACGTTCCAGCTGAGTCTGCAAAGGTGCTCTCAGCCTCCATCTCTCCTGGAGTGCAACATAAAACTCTGCAGGCAGGTGATTACACCGGGGTCGTTCTTTGATGGATGACCTTGGGGTAACCCCCCTGTGCCTCGCAGTAAATCAGGATTCACATCTTCTGGGTGCCAGAGGAGAGGCTGGGGGGGGTGGGGTGACTGCTGGCACACTCTCAGGAGCTGCTTCATTTTCCAGCTCTTGCAAATAAACCCACACCTGAGCTGGCCCTGGAACCTGAGCCACTGGGGCACAGAGCAAACCTGACAGCAACAGGACCATAAATGCAAATACAGCCCTGGTGGTGTCACGGGGAACAGCGGGCACCAACTGGCTCTGGTGCAAATATTCACACCTGGACAACAGGTAAATCAGTGAGGGGGGAGCAGGACATCCACTGCAACAGCAAACAGCACTGAAATCCTGGGGGTGGGCTCTGTTCCTGACCCAGACCAGCCATCAAGAGCCCCCCCAGCAGAGCCACTCACCCTGCAGGGGTGGGGGAGGAGGGTTGGATTGCACAGGACATCGTGAATATGCAGAAACAGCTGAAATTCAGCCTGTTCCTCCTTTGCCCTCGGGTTCCTGGCAGAGCACAGCTGCCTCTGCCATCCCACGGGGCTCTCCCTGAGCAAACCAGGGAGCTGGATGTGGATGAGGAGCTTTGGATCTTAAACAACACAGCCCCTCATCCCTCCCCCTTTAAAGACCCTGCTCTGCCAGGCCAACAACAAAACCAACCCCCAGGATTAGTTCTGTGCACCCATTTCTCCATCTCTGCCTCAGAAATCCTTCCTAAGCACGGGATACACTGGAGGGACTGAGGGACATCCTCCACCACAATATCCCACTTTGCTCCTGATCCACGTTGTCATCTTCCTCTTTGCAATGTACCCACCTTCTTACCCTCATTTAGACTTTGCCTTACTCTGTGTTTCAGCAGCTAGAAATGAGTGTTGCTCTCGAGTTTTGTGTTATTCTGCTTCCAATGAACAAAAAAAAATTTATATAAACCCTTTTATTTCAAAGGATGAACTTCAGCCTCCTCAGAGACCGGGAAAAAACCCAGCCTTCAAAAAGCCCAGGGTGTTTCTTTAAGCAATTCCAACCCACTTGCTTTAAAGTGAAGTCACCACTGGAGCTGTCATAAGCCATCATCTCTGATGGGTTAAAAATCTATATTGTTTTTAAATTGATTAATCTGAGATGAAATGCAACACAACTATTTGCATTTCCCTGTGTTTACTCATTCCAAAAATTGACAGACAGCGCAGAGAAAAGTTAATCTGATAGAAAGTAAAATGCTGTGCATCAGGATGGGAAAATGTGCATTAACATGCCAAGGGGGGCATGAACATCTGAACTCCACTAATCGATTTTAGGAATCATAAGACCCAGGCATTTAGAAAATGTCATAATCTCAATACCTGATTCGTTCTTTGATTTGTAATTTGGGGAAATCGGCTGCACTCGAAATTTTTACCTGCAGCATTTTCTCCAGCTGGGCAAAGAGGAGTTCTGGCTTCAGCACCAATTATTGTTTTATGTCCATGCCCTTTTAGATTTCTCCATGTACACTGATGCTCTGATCCCACCTACACCCCCTTGTCACACACCCAGGGGGTTGTGTGGTGGCTGCAGCTGGATCCTGGGAAAAGGGCAGTGATTCCATGTGCTCCAACCTCTGGGGGCCCCAGGTGGGCATCGGGCACAGCTCGGAATTCCAGCAATTCCAGCGTTGTCAGCGCTGGAAACACGCAGGTGTCACATCATTAACTCACCTCCCCGTGCCTCTGAAACAGCCACCTAATAATGGCTTTCCAGGGACGGGAGGAACAGGGGGAGGTGAACCCTTCGCTTCATTATTTCCATTTCAATCTGCAGCGCAGGCACAGAGGGCACCCACCCGGCAACCACAGCCCTGAATTATTCATCACTGGTGCCACCTCCTGAGATGCAGCCGCCCCAGGAGCTCAGGTGTGACACACAACAAGGAGTCCGGTGGTTCCTTGTGTGCTGAGACATCATCTCAGGTGGAAGCCAGACAAAGAAGAGGAGCCCGTTTGGGTGCAAGTGCCTGCACCGACCAGGCGGCTTTGCTGTTCTCCCCTTTGGGTGGGATCAGAAGGCAAAGCACCCGATTTTCGGGCGGCCCTGCAGCAGTTCTGGCTCTGTGCAGCAGAGGGAGGCAGCCAGCGCCGCATCGCCCAGAGCCAGCGGCTGTCAGGCGCTAAGGACTTAATTATGTTCTCCAACAAAACACAATGAACTCTGTCATAAGTAATCACACGAAGGACCACGGAGCCGGTAGCTCAGTGGAAGTGGCCCTCTGTGAGAGGTGCAGGGGAATTTTCTCTGGCTTCGGGGAGAACTTACCGGGCTCATGAAAGGAAGGAGCAAAGTGGGACACAGGGGGTTTGATTCTCTCACGGGGGCCTGACTCCACCTGTTGCTGTTTTACCACCAAAACACACTAAAAATGCATAGATTTCCTCTGATCTTGAAGGTCTCTTAAGGATTTACTAATAAATCTGCTTTAGCACATGAAAACACATCAACATGTTCAGCTGTTGGCAGGCAGGCAAAGCAGGGACCATTTTGCTCACGGCGTATTTGCAGTATTTAAAGCTATTTACCTTCACCCAGGAACTCAGCATTGCATAAAACTCACCTTTGGGCCCTTTTCTCCCATAGTTCAGCTGCTTGTCACCCCAAAAAAATTAGAGGAATTGAATGCACTCCTGCCTTCCTCCTGCCCCCAGTCCCCTTCCTGCCTCAAGCTCAAGGAGCTGAAGGAGCCAATTCCTTGCTCGTGCCATAAAGAAGATTTGTGAGGAAGGGAGGCAGGAGAAGACAGACCAGGTAAGAATAATTATGAAGCTATTAAAGGCACAGATCTTATGATAAAAACTTAAAGCTAAATTGCTTTGAAATACAGATTTTTACTTTCCCCAACACTTAAGGTAAAATAATATTAAATAACTGCTGTCTCAGGTTAGAACTAAAGGTTAAAGGATGGTAATTACTGATTATTTAAAGGGTAGTTGCAATGAACTAAGATAAAGAGGAGTCACATTGCTAAGCCAGAGACTATATTTTAAGCTGGGAATGTGACTCAAGCCAAGCATTACCAGGAGACTGCACTTGGAGTAGAGGCCAAGCTGTGACTTCCAATAAAGTTCTTTCAGTCCCAGAAATGTAGAGCCCCAGTGCTCCCCAGGGCAGAACCCAGGTGGGTTTTAGGAGGAAGTTTATATTTCACATGTAGACACAAGAACATCTATTTTAATAAATCCAGCAGTTTGCAGGGTGAGACACAAACCCAGTTCTTCCAGGGCTGGGTGAGGGAAACCTGCACTGCAAGGGACGTGACCTTGAGATAAAAACTGTTTGAACCCAATCAAATGATTGTGTATTACATTATATCACCAAAGCAGAACATCACATCAGGCTTTTAGAACATGATATTCAGCAGGGGAATAAACCCTATAAATCCTCAGCCACGTGGAGTAGTTCTTTAACCTCTGATTTCAGTGATGACAGGATATAAAACACTTTCATTTAGTATTTAAAAGCTACAAAACACATACAAAGGAATAAAACAAAGCAAGAAGAAGCACTAAGATTAATAAGAAAAATTCTTCCTCCAAGGAGGTTTCTATCAGGCAATTCAGTGATTCAAAAATATTCACTTCAGCTTTGCTGAGTAAAAGTAATTATTTTCCCTTAAGTCAGCTGGTTCCTGGTGCCTTTTCATCCATTGTCATCTCTTGTTATTTGGGATATCCACAGCACTCGCCCTGATTGTGTTGTGGTGTTTAAGAGAATGAAATTTCAATTTAGAAGATGCTTAGTCCTGGAAAACCTCCCGTACACCCACTTGCTGAGGGGCAGATGCCTCCTTTGATGTGCTGCTGCCTCCCACTGCACCTTCAAGGGCTGGAAACTTCCAGAAGCTGCAAACTAAACCCAGCCAGGAACCTGGGAAACGAGGCTTGGATGGAGCCCTGCCTCAGCAAGCTGCTCCCAGGGAACCTGGGCCATCAGGAAAGCTGAGGCTGCAGAGATCCAACCTGTCCCAGGGGGAATCTGATGGAAAAAAAACCCTCCTCTTCTTTTTCCCTCAGCTACTCTGGGTGTTGTCGCATCTCTGGCACCAGCAAGGCAACACGAGCCCCTGTCCAGGGTGAGGCACAACAGGCTCTTATCCATGGGAAAGGGGATTGGGGATGGGAATGGGGACCCAGGGAGGAACAGGTGGTTTGACAGCCAGTCCTTGGCTGCAGACAGGGCAGGGCTCTGTCCCTGCCTGGATTGCCCTGGCAGCAGCAGCAGCAGCAGCATGAGGAGCTCCAGGATAACTCCAGGGGGTTCCTCTTGGTCTGGGATGTTCCAAGGTGGGAGCTGGAGAGCTCTGGCTGTGCTGGGGCAAGGAGGGGGCTCAGGGGGCTCCTCCTGTGCCCCAGAGCTCAGAGCAGCCCAGTCCTGGGGGAAGAATCGAAGAAGTGCCTTCAGGTTGCCCCCATTTCCTGCACAGAACACCCCTCCCCTCACACTTGTGTTCTCAGAGCCAGAGACTGATAATTTCTGGGTTGCAAAGCTGATGAACTGTGAGTCAGGACACTCCAAACCAGCCCACTCCCCTGGAAATGCTGCTTCCAGCAGCAATTCCTGCTGGGACAGCACAGCCAGGCCAGGACCAAATCCCCTCTAACACAGGAGATATTGGACCCCGCCAGGAGACAGCCACAGCCTTGCAGGGAACCCCAATAATCTTGCATTCCACATCACAGGACCTGAGGTTCCCATCACTGATGGCCAAAAAGGAAGGAGTAAATCCTCCCATTTCAGTTTTAGCCCACTTGGGACCCATCAGCAGAGTCTGGAGCTGCTGAACACCTTCACTTCACTTGCCTCAGAACTTCCAAGCGCAGTAACTCAGCCAACAGATGATTAATGTGTCAGCAAAATAGTTCTCAGCCTTCTCCCTCATCCCAGATGAAAGACATTTATTACCCTGTCCCTCTCCAGGCTGATGTTCCAGAGATGCCAGCCCGGGGGGGATCTCACCTCAGCTGTCCCATCTTGTCATTTTAATTAAAGCCACATCCTCCGTGCTGCCGAAGCCCTGATAAGATCCCAGTTATCAGAGAGGAGCAAATTCGTGATGCTATCTGGGCCAGCCCATGATTATCTGCCAGAACAAAGGGAATGTTATTAAACAAACCTGTGTTGGATCACTGTGGGAGGAGGGGATGGGAACCAGGCTCCAGCAGGATCCCTCAACTCCTTGGGATCACTCCTGCTCGTGGAGCTGCTGCTCTGGGCTGGGAACTGGAGCAGAGAGAGAAGCTGGAGGAATCCGTGTGTGAAGTTTTGCTCCTCTCCTGCTGTTTATTAGGAGGAGAAACACCAGCTTTAATATCAATTAACTCCTGGGAGATGACAGGTTCCTGAGCACATTCTCAAACGTTTCATTAAAAAAACAAAGTGCCTGCATTTGCTTTCCTAAACACAGCCATTGCTTTTTGGGGCACAGGGAAGAAAGGGCTCCTCCTCTCCTGCCTTTTGAGGTTTAATGATCCCCCGGGGGAACAAAAGCAGCAGGAGGGAATTGCCACACTGGGGTTTCTTTGCTTTGACTCCCTCCTTGCACTTCTCCCACTCCTGAGGTGGGTCCTGGGCTTTGTGCAGCCCCAGAGCGATTCCAGGCTGTGACACCAAACCCAGCCTTTTATTTCCCAGCTGAGCCCCTGCACAGCTGTACTTCTGTTCTGCCAGAGCTAATGGGCCTGTCCCCTTCCAAAAACACACTCAGCTCCTCTGACTTCACAGCCACGAGACAGACAAGTGCTGAATTTTTTAAAAAAAACCCAAAGACCACCCCACAGTTTCTGGTCAGACGTCAGATTCATCAGTAGCTTCTCTAAAGTGCATTGTTTTATCTCAAAAAAAACCCCAAAAAATCATGAAAGGAAAGTCACCAAAGGGAGCTGGCAGATAAAATGTTCTTCACAATAAACTCAAGAACAGCAGCAGGTACGTTATAAAAATTCGTCAGAACTTAATGAGCTGGTCTTTAAAAGAATAGTCTTATCTTCCTCATCCATATGTATTTTGATGGGATAACAATTCCAGATCCAATTTAAAAGGAGTGCCAGCTCTGTTTGATGTGTTTCCATCTCATCCCAGAACCCAGGAGTGACTTCCCATGGATTTGTGTGGTACCAGCTCCATCTATTGATGGAGAGGAGGGTCATGGACCAGGGACTTTGTGCCCCAAATCAAGGTCCTGAGTGACCTGAGCTCCTGTGGGTCTGTTCTGACCTGGCTGTGCTGTCACACCAGGCTGTGCCATCACCTGGGGGTGTGGAAAAGGGGAGTCCTTGCTCCTTGGCCTCCCAGATCCCTGCCTGGAGCTCCTGCTCAGCCCCAGAGGCTTTCCTGGTGTTTCCTGGAGTGTTGCTGCTCCCCTGCACCAGCTCTGCCAACCCCAGAGCTCGGGCAGCAGGAGGTGCTTTTGGAACCCATTTCATCAGGACTTTCCCAAGGAAGTTTTCAGGGGTTCCTGGAGCAGAGGCATCAGTGTTTCCCTGCCTGATTCCCTGATGGATTGGGGAAGGCTGCTTGGGAACTGAGCCGGGAATATTTGCAGTTGTTGGTGGTGTTCTGTTCTCCAGGACCTCGGGGTTCTCCAGCAGCTCAAGGTTTTCCAGGAGCTCAAGGTTTTCCAGGAGCTCAAAGTTTTCCAGGAGCTCAAGGTTCTCCAGGAGCTCGGGGTTTTCCCGCAGCTCAGGATTTTCCAAAAGCTCAGAGGTCTCCAGGAGCTCAGAGTTCTCCAGGGTCTCAGGGTTCTCCAGGAGCTCAGGATTTTCCAGGAGCTCAGTATTTTCCAGGAGCTCAGGGTTTTCCAGGAGCTCAGGATTTTCCAGGAGCTCAGGGTTTTCCAGGAGCTCAGGGTTCTCCAGGAGCTCAGGTTTTTCCAGGAGCTCAGAGTTCTCCAGGGTCTCAGGGTTCTCCAGGAGCTCAGACTTTTCCAGGAGCTCAGGCTTTTCCAGGAGCTCAGGCTTTTCCAGGAGCTCAGGCTTTTCCAGGAGCTCAGGATTCTCCAGGAACTCAGGGTTCTCCAGGAGCTCAGGGTTCTCCAGGAGCTCAGGGGTTTCCAGGAGCTCAGGATTCTCCAGGAGCTCAGGATTTTCCAGGAGCTCAGGGTTTTCCAGGAGCTCAGGGTTCTCCAGGAGCTCAGGGTTCTCCAGGAGCTCAGAGTTCTCCAGGGTCTCAGGGTTCTCCAGTAGCTCAGGGTTTTCCAGGAGCTCAGGCTTTTCCAGGAGCTCAGGCTTTTCCAGGAGCTCAGGATTCTCCAGGAGCTCAGGGGTTTCCAGGAGCTCAGGATTTTCCAGGAGCTCAGGGTTTTCCAGGAGCTCAGGGTTTTCCAGGAGCTCAGGGTTTTCCAGGAGCTCAGGGTTCTCCAGGAGCTCAGGGGTTTCCAGGAGCTCAGGGGTTTCCAGGAGCTCAGGGGTTTCCAGGAGCTCAGGGG
>NW_016690377.1:1271134-1338210 GCF_001604755.1 Lepidothrix coronata
TGCCCTGCCCTGTCCCTGTCCTGTCCCTGTCCCTGTCCCTGCCCTGTCCCTGCCCTGTCCCTGCCCTGCCCTGTCCCTGTCCTGTCCCTGTCCCTGTCCCTGCCCTGTCCCTGCCCTGTCCCTGTCCCTGTCCCTGTCCCTGCCTTGCCCTGTCCCTATCCCTGCCCTGCCCTGCCCTGCCCTGCCCTGCAGCACCAGCCCAGGCTCTGACATGGGAACCCTTTAATAAAAGTATTTTACAACTGACTGATTCGCCCAGTGGGTTTTTAGTGGTTTAGGGAAATGTGTAAAGCCATAAATGACTGCAGTGTAATATATAATCACTAATTAACACCCTCCTTCAGCTCGGATTCCTCTGGCAGGCAGCAGGAACCGGGAGCCCTGTGAGGACAGTTCCCACCGATGGTGGAGTGTTAAAGCCCTTTCACAAACACGTGCCAGAGAAAATTGCATCCTGGGGAGCGTGGCTGATGCTCCTTAACTGGCAAACAGCTCTTGGGTCACTGACTGGTGCCATCTGACCCCTGGCAGGGGCACCCAGCCCGCCCAGCTGGAGTGGGTTCCCAGCTGGATGCACCCCAGGTCCCACTCCACTGCAGCAGGACTGACTGGCTCCATATTGGACGCTGTCCACGCTGGGATTTATCATTTAATTAGAACCAGGAACACTGAGTAAATCCCAGATGCTTGGAGAGATGACTTGATTCTCAGTAAAACACCGGGAACTTATTGCTCAGGCACCATCTCCAGGCTGCCCCTCCTTCCCGAGCTCTGCTCTCCCAGCAGCAGACAGACAGCTGACAATGAGGAGCAGAATCCATTCCAGAGGAAGCCCGAGGATGACACGAAGGGCAAAGGCATCAGAGAGCTTCCTCCAGCTTCAGGGGATGGGAAAGGGACCTTCTCTGCTGCAGGTCCCTGTGCCTGCATCACCTCCTGCCTGGGGATGTGTGTGGGCACAGCTCGGGGACAGGGGCAGGGCTGGGCACCAGAACAGCCTCAAATATTCACAGCACAGCCACCATTCCTCATGGGACTGAGAAATCAATGTGTCACTGCCCCAAAGAGGGGCCATTCCACACGGTCACTGGCGGGCTCACATCAGAACCCTCCAGAGATGTCCCGTCACTTCCATCCACTCTCCCTTTTACCTGGGGGTACAAAAGAGGGAAAAGCTGTGGGGGAGGTTCTGAGAACTTCACTGATTCTCGTGTCTCCCCTGGGAACCCCAGTTAGGGCTTGTTCACTCAGAACTCCTGTCAAATTTAGGGCAGGGACAACCAACCACCCCTCGTTCCTCCGAGTTCCCGAGGGCAGAACTGGCCACTGCAGCCCCTGGAGAGCTGAGGAACAGAGCACTGCAGAAACCCAGAGCTTTAAAAACCATGGAAACAATCAATTCTGCAGCAGGACAAACTATCTGAGTTTTCCCCGAGCTTCACCCCCAAAATCAGAACAACACAAAATTATCCCGGGGATGATTTTGTGACTGTTGCCCACCCTGGTTGTCACACACGCACACACACATTGCCAGGGCAAACAAACAAACAAAAAGTAATTAGAAAAGAGAGAGAGGCAGATCTGCAAACATTTACACATTGAATGTCAAGTCTGAAGGAACAAGGGAGGCTTTTCTTTCCCCCCTGAGCACTTACAAGGCAGCAATTACGTGCAGTTGCAGTTTACAATGTCTCTTCCACTGTCTGTTTTTTTCGGGCATCACTTTCTGGGGGTTTGTAAACAGTGCTACAAAAAAAAAAAAATTTAAAAAAAAATGAAGGCTCTATAAAGTATGAGAATAATTTATCACAGAAAATATGCCCAAAAAAACCCAAAACCAATTAAGAGAATTTGTTGTTCACTCAAAGCACAACTGCAACCAGGGCAGTGCAATATTTGTCCCTGCTCTCCACATCTCACAACTGCAGGGTCCAGGGGCCCATGGCAGTGTTTGGAAGTCTCATCTCATGGACCAGGATCAGGGACTCTCCCAATAATACCCTCTGAGAGGGACCCCTGGAGGTCCTCTGGTCCAACCCCCTGCTCAAAGCAAGGCCAACACACGAGGCTCGTGCTCCTGGGTGTGAAAATGGGGTTGCTGGCAGGGTTTGACCCCAAGATATGATAGTCTGGGGGAGCTTTGTGTGTCTCACTCCTGTAGACAAAGAAGAAATCAGTTTATTATCCAGAGATTTGAGCCACTCTGCTGAGAACTGCAGGCACTGCCTGTGTGTGAGAAACAGGGAACATCCTCCACTTCTGCCTCCAGCCAAGGGCCAGGAATAGAGGGGCAAGAAGAGGAATGGAAGGCAGGGACCCAGGGGGGAGGAAATAATTTCAGTCCTCTGAATTAAGCAAGGCAGGACTTGGTGCTGCCAAAGCCAAGGGGCACCGAGGCACAGAGGAGTCATCCCAGGCTGGAAGCACCAAGCAGGCTTCATGCCTTCCTCCTCCTCGTGTGCCCCCCGTGTGCCCCCCACTCCCCAGAGGGGTTTCTGAGGAAGGCAGGGCCACATTTTGGTGAGCTGGGTCTGGGGTCAGTGTGAGAGGATCCTCTGCCAGCCAGGGCTGCAGGAACCCTGCAGAGCTCCCTGGAGACCGAGTGGGTTTGGCTGGAGAAATCACATTCCTTTTAATTTGATTGTGATAATGTGATTTAGCTCGGGAAGGATTTCTGCTGAAAGCCTGGCAGTAAATAGGAGGCAATTCACACCCACAATTCATTTACCATCGAGCCCGTGGCTCAGTGGCAACGCTCTCCCCCCATGGAAGGGGCACAGGGATCCCTTCCCTGGCTCTGCTGAGCCTCAGATGCTGCATTTACCCCCCTGGAAAAGAGCTGGAAATCGGTGGGGAGAACAAACAGCCCAAACAGTCCCTCTAACGCAGAGATTCCCCTCCTGCTTCAGCTGCTCAAGAAGTGACTTCCAAACCAGACCATGCGAACTTCCCTGCCAGCTCCTCCTCTGTCTTACCGCAAAATAAATCAGAAATTCAAGTCATATTCAGGGAAAAAACCAAGCCTTTCCTTGACTCCAGTGTCAAACCCTGCTGCCACAAGCTGCCTGGCGTGTGGCAGCCCCTGATCCTGCAGCAGAGGGGCTCTGCCAGGGCAAAGGCTCAGCTCAGATTCCGGGGTGGGGCTGGAGGAGAGCTCGGCCTGAGAGCCTGGCAATCCAGAGCAGATGGTTTCTGTGCGAAGACCAGGCGAGACAAAGGGCACTGCTGGAATCAAAATGCTGATTATTATTCAAGTAAACAGATGGGGAGGTCTGTGCCAGAGCGGGGCCACTTGTAAAACGCTTCGGGATGGTGGAGCTGCGAAGCGATTCTGCAGGATGGAATTAAACACTAAAATGCCTCTTGGAGGAGCAGAGCTGAATGTTCTTCTTCACAGAGGTTATTAAATAACAAAGATGGTGGTAAGTGAGATAAAAATAACACTGATTGCACTGGAAGGAAGAGTGTTTTGCAAGAAATTACAAGTTCGCTTCCATTTTGGGTCTCTGAAGTTGAGGTTTTCCATCAGCAAAAATCCACCCAAACTGCCCCAATCTCACCCAGGCACTTGTCAGGAGGAGTGGGACAAGCTCCTGTTCTTTCCAGGACACTTCTCCAATTTTCACACTTAATTCATTGCCCACGGTGGCTGAGAGGGGAGATTTGACACACCCAGGTGTCCAACTGTGCTGCTCCTCACACGGAGCTGCCAGACCTTTGAAAAGCTGGCAAATCCAACTGTTTGTAGCTGGCCTGGAGGGTTTTACACTTTCAAGCAGCTTCCCTCCACATATTGATTATTGAAGAGTGTTTCATAGTATCATTCAACCAATTTTCCATCCAGCTAAATCATAAATCCCTCCCACTGGTCCCTTTAGTGATTAAACCACGTGCCTGTAGCTCACTGGAGATGCACAGTCAGGGGGCAAATATCACTGTGGCCTTTCCTCATCCCAGCTTTTGGGTTTGCAGTCAGTTTGTTGAGTAAAGGAGCTCCTGGGCAGCATCACAGGTTGTGACTCTGCTGCCAAGTTGAACATCTGAAGGCCACCACTGGCTCCAGACCTGAGCTCAGGTGATGAGTTCTGAGCAGTGGGCAGTGGTGGTGGCTCCACACAGCACACATCCTGATTGTCTGGGGGGCTGTTCCCCTCCATTCCCTGCCATTGCACCCATTTCACACCTCGAGAAGCTCTGCACTAATTTGAGTCTGAGGACCAACAAAAAGGTGCTGTAGCTTTGCTGATAAGTGGGGCAAACCTGA
Organism: Lepidothrix coronata; assembly: GCF_001604755.1. Classification (NCBI taxonomy): domain Eukaryota; kingdom Metazoa; phylum Chordata; class Aves; order Passeriformes; family Pipridae; genus Lepidothrix; species Lepidothrix coronata. Next base: position 1,275,399 of record NW_016690377.1, read on the forward strand.
GTGTGCCACCAGCCCCTTTGTCTGCACCCGTGCTCTCAGTAAAGGACAAAGCTCAAAGCTTTTTCCCCCATTATTCTCATCCCTGAGATACAAAATGAAGTCTCTCTTGCTGCTCAGCTAATCCTTGCTCTGTCTCAGGGAAGAGATATGTTTTTGTCACTTCCTCCTGCTGATAAGACTTGTATCAAAGTTGGGGGGGGAAGGAATTGCAATTTTTCAATTTAAAAGACTGCTCATATCAGGCAGAGTCTTGGTTAAACAAATCCCTTGTGAAACAAGAGATAAGGGGCAACATATTTGTGTATTAAACAGAAGCCGTTTCCTGTGCTGTGTGCAGCCAATAAATATCCTGAAATTTCTTGTAGTGCTCACTGATAATAACTCACTAAATAGTGCAATTAGGGTGATATCCAGCCAATTAGGCTGAGATGACTGTTGGCTTTGGTCTGCACTTGATGCTGATGCAAAGTTGACAAAGATGTCTCAGGCACTGCCTCTGGAGCATCTGCCTGGTCTCAGGCTGTGATACTTTGCTGTCAGTGCCTGTCAGGTCCTGGAAGGACAGAGACACCCAGGAGCAGCCCCAGTGCCCACGGTTTCAATGGAATCACACTCTTGTCCATTCACTGCATGATGCTCATCTTGAATCTGGTTTTATCCCCCTGCATTGCATCTTTGTGAGGGTTTGTCCAGACTGCTGCACATCAGCTCAGGAAAGGACAAATTACTTCTGAGTGTCCCTCAAGAACTTGGTGTCACTGCTTGCCAGGACCTGTTTGCCCTTTCCCAGCTAAACAAGGGGTTTCTCTGCTGCTGAGAACGGGATCCCAGGGTTCTGTCCCCAGCTGTGACTTCCCACATTCCAGTGGAACATTCCAGGGGCAGGGAATCACCGTCCTGCTTCCTTCCATCCCCCTTTACAGCACCTGGTTTCTCAGCAACAGCCTGGCCCCTCCAGCTGAGGCTGAAACAGGAGCCCCAGAGCAGGGAAGGGTGTCAGGAAGCTGTGGAAGCCCCGGGGTGGAGAAGCCTCCAGGAGGTACAGCCCGGGCAGGACGTGCAGGCTCACCTGCCCACCCCCTCAAATGCTTTGGGGACAACTTGGTTGGAATCCACTGGGGAAAGGGAGGAAGGGTTTCCAGCAGGGCTTTATTTTTAGAGGGAGGAAGAGCTAAAGAAAAGGGGTTGCAGTGGTCCAACACTGAGGAGTCCAGCCTGTCCCTGGGAGCTGGAGGAGCCAAGTTTAAGGCTGGACAAAATTCTGACACCCACTGGAGGAAAGGGAGCAGTGATGGAGGGAGTTATGAAAAAATAGAGCCGATTTTACACCACCCTGTTGACTTCCAAAGAGTGGGATTTCAGCGGGAACAACCTCAGTTCCCAGTGAGATGGAACTGCTTTATCCATCCTCTCCTACTGCAGGGGGGCCTTGCAGGTCTGCACCGTGACCTCCAGCAGCCTCCTGGCCCCTGGCACTGGGTGACCCTCCATCCCCAGCTCCTGCTGGACCCCGAGGGAGGAACAGGAGCAGGGAGGTGCTGCCTCTGCCCTGAGCCTTCTTCCACTCCCGTGTGCCCCCCTGAGCTCCCCAGTGCACACACAGACCACGTTCTCCCAGCTCCTGCTCCCGAGCTCACTCCCAGCTTGCATCCCTTCACTTTTGAGGCACAGACCTGGCCATCTGGATTCCCATTAATCCCACCCTGTTCTCTGCTCTCTTTTTTACCTTCTGTGAATGTTCTCAAGAGCTCACCCAGAGCTCCAGGTCCCCTGAACTCGGTGGCTCCTCCATCACAAACACCTGAAGGGCCTTCACTGTTATTTTTATAAGGTTATTCTGGTGCAGCCAGATTTATTCACTTCAGTGACTGCTGGGCTCTTGAAGGGCTGGATTATTTTTTTGGAGACGTCCACTTTATGTTCTTTACAAATGAAATCTTTCACGGTTACACAGTGTTATTTTTATTTATATTTCCTCCTCCTTTCCCGGCTATTTAGAATAAACTGCTTTCCACAGTCCCGGGAGACAAATCCTTCAAAGCTAATGACCTTGTTAAAGGTTCACTCATCACAGTAAAATGTCAAACAAGGTACTTTAAGGCAGCAGAATTGGATGGCAAATGTAGCTTTACATTATTATTTAGAAAAAAAATCCAGCAAACCCACACCTAGAGGTAGGTCTGTCGATTCCATGCATTTAAATGCCATTCTTGGCCACTTCTTGGCATTTTATGTCAGGTTGAATAGAGCAGGAACTCCACCAACATAAGTTAACAGACCTGCTCCTGCAACTAAATAACGTTTTTCCCTGGAATAACGCACAAATGAGGATTTTTCAGGGAGAGGCGTCTGCAGGATTAAGGGTTTAATTTGGCTTTATGTGCCCACTCCTGTCTCGGGGGACACAGCCCAGCTGGCTGGGGGGGATCATCAGTTTTGCCACCTGATGACCCAGGAGAAGCAGACACAGAAACCTGGATCCCAACCTGGATCCCAAACCCCCCCCCACGTGTGACAAGGACCTTCCTGGAGTGCAGACACTCAGGTTCTCCTGCAGGGCTTTAAAGGCTTTAAAATGGGCTGGAAAACCCAAATCCTCCCAGATCCCTCCGGGCTTTGTGGCATCCTCTGTAGGAGCTGAATTTTAAGCAGATTTATACACCCCTCTGGCTGTGGTTTATCTACGATGTGGAACAGCCAGTGTGGGCTCTGAGGACACACACAGGGAAGTTTGGGGGCACCTTTGCTCCGAGGGGAGGGAAAATCTGCCTTTTTTTGGTCTGGCAAAGCTCCCAAGCCGTGGTGGTCACTGGGATCCCACACCCTGAGTTCTGGGGCTCTCCAGTCATCTGGAGCTGGTCCATTTAACACCAGTTTTCAGGCTGGTTCAGGAGAGTTGCCCTGGGCTCCCTGAGCCCTAAACCCAGCTTAAAGCCCAGCTTACATCACTGCTGGGCTGGGAGAACACATCTGTGCCCGGGATGCAGATCCCAAACCCCTCCCCACTCAGAACTCGGGTACCTGCCCCATCTCCAGAGCTGGGTAAGGCAGTAATTAAACTCCTCAGCCCTGCACGGGAGTGGAATGTGTTAATAAAAAAGTAATTGCACCTTCATTGTTTCAGCAGCTTTGCTTAATTACATGGCAGTTATATTTCTCTGTTCTTACTCACTCTCAGCGAGGGCTCTCCCTACCATCTGCTGATATTTAATTAATATATGTTAAATGTCCTACTATATTATTAAATCTCATTTAGAAGTGTCCTCAGTACCTCAGTATAGGACTGCCTATATTGAAGGAGAACGAGCAGGGACCTTGCCTTGTATTTAAATAATTTAGATAAAAGAAGGCTCATTAATGAAAGAGAGGTGTTATCTTTCCCTCTAGAAATGAGCAAAGGGGGAGGACAATTATTCCAGAAACATAATGAATACCTGGAGATTTCCCAGAGGTAAAACTTATCTCCAAATCCTTCTCCACCACCAGACCTGACAGGTCCTTCTGGCTGAGGAGAGGCAACCCCAGCAACTGTGATATTTGTGGGAGGGAAGAGCACGTTCAGCTCTGGGGTTGGGAATATCACTGCATGTGGAACAGGGATGGAAAACAGGGAGGGATAAACGGGACAGAACCAGGGGAAAACCCTCAGGAATAAACACAGTGGCCAAGATTTCCAGGATGGTCCGTGGGGGAGAGGAAGGAAAGGAACTGAGCAGAACTGAGCATCTGATCGTGGCTGGAGTCAATTCACTGCAGGAGTTTCTCTGTCCCCTCACAAACTTATGTGCTGCCAAGGCAGAATTCCAGCTGGATCCAAGCAGGAAAACGGATGGAGGATGCAGGGACCAGGCAATCCTTTAAACCTCCTCAGAAAATAATAAGGGTGAACTTCTGCAAAACCAGAATTCAGGTCAGAAACAGCATCAGAGCCAGGACCAGCTGCAACAACCTCCCCCTGCACGGGGTCCCTTTGGGACAGTGCTTAACAAAGGGTATTAAAACCTGGCAGGGCCACGAATGCAAATACATTAACTCCCATTTATTATCTGTATTCCACAATTCCTTTCCCATTTTTAAAGCCTTATTTTTTTTTTTTCCCAAGAACTGCAGGTTTGTCCCGTCTCATTTTGCCCGGGATTTTTTGGCAGTGTATTTTTCCTGCTGAACACAAGAGCAGGTGGGTCCCCCCCCCCAACCCTTGGAGATCATCTTGCCCAGGAAAACAATTTGGAGGGTTTGAAGTTGTCTCTCCTTGCATCTGACGGGTCTGATGCAAAAGTCATTGAGACGAATGGAAAAACTTCCCCCCGACTTCAGAAGGCTTTAGTTCTGGCTGTATAAATAAATAGAATTCCCAGGGCTTCCTTTCCCCTTGAACAATTACACTTTTAATAAGGCAGGCATTTGAAAAGGAAGGACAGAGAATTTTAATAAGTAACTTCTCCGGGTGCACCTTACAGGGAATGTAATTAGAGAAACCCACTAAGAGCAGGAGGAGGAGCAGTGATGAAGCAAAGCCCACTCAGAGCAGGCAGTTCCACCCTCACAGTGGCCTCCAAATGCCCCAAATGGAGGGAAAATCCCGTTTTATTTCCATTTTAGCCGGGCAGGAGTGGCTGGAACAGCTCAGCCAACGCTGCCCAATCTCTCTGGGTATTTACAACCTTCCCTCTGTAGAATTCACTCCAAACAGGGTTTGAAGCAGCTTCCACACTCCTGAGGCAAATCACAAATGAAATCCATGAAGAATTGGCAGCAGCTTCCTACAGCTCTGAACAACTAATTGCTCTGCAGCACCTTTCAGACGCCTTACCCAGAATAATCTCCCTGATATCCAAGGAGTCCGGGCTCGGTGGGATTTCCCTGATGAGCCTCGCTTGCTATGCTCTGGGAGTCTCCCACATTGCACATTAATGCTGGGAACAGTTGTTGTTTTTTGTTCTGCTTAATTCATGACTTTGTTTTACTCGTTCACCTCCTGCTCTCCAGCAGTGCAGAAATGTTTCATTTGCAGAGTCAGACCCTGGGTATTGGTGCTGCTGCAGCCAGCAAGTGGCATTAGTGCTGGCAGGAGAGTGACTTGGTGTGCAGGATTATTGTCACATTTAATTAAAACCGAGCTCCTGCTGATGCCACAAAGTTCTCTTAAGAAGCAGCAAACAAATAATTGAGGAGTGGTGGGATGGAGTGGTGTGTAAATCACTGGGAGGACTCAGGCTTGGGACTCCAGCCTTGCTGTTGCTCCAGAGCAAGCAGCCCTGTTCTGCTGCCAGGAAAAGTATTGGCAGGACAATTTCAGGATTTATGAATCTTTTCAGTGAGTTCTTTTCCTGCTGGAGTGTGTCCAGCCTTTCCCAGGGATGGGGCTGACACAGTTGGGATGAGGCTCGGGATGACTTTTGGCTGTGCTGGGTTTAAACCAGGGGGGTGTTTCCCTTCCCTGCTCTGTCACATGGACCTGGTGCCTTCAGAAACACCTCCTGCCTCCTCCTTGTCACCCTCCCCTTCACCTCCTCCCTGAAAGCTTCCCAGCAATCCCACATTCGGGAATCACAGGATCCTGAAGGCTGGAAAAGCCCTTTAAGCCAAACCACTGTTCCCCATTAAACCACGTCCCCAACTGGCACATCCACACTTTTTTTGGACACTCCCAGGGATGGTGACTCCACCTGCTCCAGTGCTTTCCAACTCTAATTCCACAGTTCATCCAAAGCCTGATTCCTGGGCAAAGCAGTCCCCAAACTGCCCCAGCAAGAAGGAAGAGGGCACTTCACAAACAGCCTTTCACAGTGATGTTAAACAGCAGCCACGGGGGAGTTCCCAAAAGGAAAAGGTCCCGTGATGACATTCCACAGACCTTCTTCCCCATCTCCATGAGGATCATTGGGTTTGAGGGACCACTTAAAAATAATAAACTTGATTTAATTAGCTGGTGTGACTGAAGAGCTGGGGATTAGCAGCTGATTAAAATGCTTGCAGAAAACAGTTATGATTAAGTGAATTAATCCTCCAAGAAACCCAGAGCTGCGTCAGATGAATTTGGCTTTGGAGATTGGACCCAAACACTCAGCAAGGGCTCCCCGTGGATTTATTCAGGAATCCAAAGGGATCTGACCCGCACTCCCACAAGTGACAGTCTGGAGGACAAAAGGAGATCCATCCCCCAGTTGTTTCCTCCAGTATTTAGTGACACAGTGAGGACATTTAAGAGCTTTTTCAGCTGCAGAGATTTCCACGAGATCTTTTATTAATTGACTTTATTTACTGACTCACCTGCCCTCGAGTTTGCCCTGTCCCAGCCTCACAAAGTTATCGGGAATTACCCATTTGCTCTTGCCCTTTCCTGTGCTTTCCCCACAGAGGCACAGGGGGAGCTCCAGGAGGGGGATGTGTCCCTGCAGCACAGACACTTTGCTGCCTGGGACAGTATTTCTGGGATATTATTTCAGGAAAGGCCCCCTCGTCCCTGCTCCCACCGTGGGGACAAAGCCAGCAGCACATTTCCCCGTCTGGCACCTCCTCAGAGTTTTGTGACAGTTTTTTCTGGTTCCCAGCTCTCCGAGATGTTTGTTTTGCAGACGCTCGAGGCTCTGCCTGTTCTTTCCTTCAGAGCTGAACTGACAGGACAAAGTGCACGAGCCCTGGTCCCCTCCTGCAGGGTCACCCCCCCATCAGTGCTGAGGGAAGGGCCTGGATTTGTCTCATTTGGGGGATTTTGGGCACCAGCAGTTCGGTGCAGACTGTTCTGCTGCTCATTCTGTGGAAAATCCCAGAGAGAGGAGGAAATTCAACACCATTCCCAACACCCTGTCATGCCTTTCCCAGCCATCACAGCCCTTCCCTCCCCTCATTTCTCCTGCCTCACTTCCAATTGCAATTCTGTTTTTTCATGGGAGTTCACAGCCAGGTTTTCAAGGAACCTGAGGCTTCTGGGGGTTTTATCCTCCTGAAGAACCTCATAAAACATGTCCCAAACGCAGGTGGGGAATGCTATTCCCAGTAAATATCTCTGTCCCTGCCTCCTTACAGAATCCTGGCTCTCAGTTCAGCTCCGTGTGACCCTCGCCCAGGAGAAGGGTTTGGGTTTGATCTGGGGTGTCCAAGCCCAGCCTGGCTGGGTGAGGTGCCAGCTCCAACCCATCCTCCCTCAGGGAGCCAAGCCAAAGCCCTGCAGAGCTGGGAGGTGCCCCTGGAGCAGTGGGCTGGAGTTATTGGAGTGTAATTCAGGGTCACTCCATCACCCCTCTGTCCCAGGCTGGGAGGGATGGCCGTGGACAGCAAGGATGGAATTGCTGCTGCCATCCCTGTCTGCAGAGTTCCAGCTCTGATCCGAGCCCCTGGGAAGCAGCACTGCAGCCAAGGGAGAACCTCCTGGAGCAGCTGGATGTCAGAACAGCTCAGGACAGGAGATGCTGCAGGCAGAGCTCGGGGTGGAGCAGGGAATTGGCTTCTCAGGGAATCCTTGCAGTGAGTGCTCAACCCAGCGTGGGCAGAGCTCTGGGAAAGGAATTCAAAACAGGCAAAAAGTGGTGCTCAAGGCCTGGAAGTCTCTCCCACAACACCAAGGTCTGCACAGAGTACAGTAAAATTCGGGATGAGTTACTTTGAGATTTTTCTATGCGTGTTTTGGACCTGCTGACCCAAGCCAGCACACCTCCCCTCCCCTGCACACACTCAGTGTACTCTGGGAGAGCAAACTCCTGGGGCTGGAGGGCAGCAGAGTTTGCATTTGCACAGCTAATGGGGCACTTTCTCCTCGTTATCATTCCTGACATTTATCTAAGTCCTGATGAACCCGGCGCGATGTTTTGCTATTTTTCTCCCCCGAAGTTCAAACAGAAGCTCTCAGCTGCCCTGTGGCCGAGCAGAGGATCCTTGTGAGGGCTCCAGGAAGGGTTTTGATGATTCCCTGCTCCCCCAGGCACTCCAGTGTCCTTTGGATTCAGTGATCCAGCAGCTTTGGTCCTCCTGCACTCGTGCCAGGACTGGGTTTGCCACGTTCCCACCCCATCCTGAGCACCCCAATCCCGACACACCAGCCCCAGTTCATATTTATCATCCTCAAGGTCATTCCTTGGCTGGATTTTTGAGGCACGTGCACAGATACAACTCCTCTCCTTCCTCCCCTCTTCCTCTCCTTCCTCCCCATCACCTCCCCCAGGTCTGAGGAGCAGCTCTGCCAATCCCAGCACCAGGAGGCTTTGCAGTGGATCATAAAGAGCTCTATAAAGCCAGGAAAAAACAGCTTCCAGGAAGAGAGGGAGAGTTACAGAGATGCAGAGATCCTCCCCTGCCCGAGCCACTGCCCTGCCCATAAAACAGGACACAACAGGAGCATCACACACACCCCAAGGCCTTTTTTGACTCTCTGCTTCCCCAATCAATGCAGGGATCAGGAAACAGAGACGGGTTGTTTTTCTCACGCTGCAGGATTTCTGCAAACAGGTCAGGAGAGGAGAATTAGCAGCATTAAATGCTGCCCCTGAAGCAGGCTGGGCTCGTTCCCTGCCAGGCTGCAGCAGCTCAGCTCAGTGCCATCCATCACAGCAGCACTTGCCTTTGTATCTGTGCTAAAATCCATACACTTCCACTCCATTTTCTGCTTTACTGTATTTGAAGCCACAGTTCCATAGATCACCTGGATGTCTTTAGTGCAGCCATCATCATTTCAGGGGGTGGAATTACATGTGTAAAACCTCTGCTGGGGCTCCACGTGCACCCTGCTCACCTTCCACGGGGATCTACCCAGCAGGACAAAGCCTGGAACTCTCCCCCTTTTTCTCTCCCTCCCTTTTGTGTCCCCCCCCAGCAGCAGCTGCAGGTTGGCAGTCCCATCCTGCTGTCCCAGGGTGACAATCCCATCCTGCTGTCCCAGTTGGCAGTCCCATCCTGCTGTCCCAAGGTGACAGTCCCATCCTGCTGTCCCAGTTTCAGTCCCATCCTGCTGTCCCAGGGTGACAGTCCCATCCTGCTGTCCCAGTTGGCAGTCCCATCCTGCTGTCCCAGCTGACAATCTCATCCTGCTGTCCCAGTTGGCAGTCCCATCCTGCTGTCCCAGCTGACAATCCCATCCTGCTGTCCCAGTTGGCAGTCCCATCCTGCTGTCCCAGTTGGCAGTCCCATCCTGCTGTCCCAGGGTGACAATCCCATCCTGCTGTCCCAGTTGACAGTCCCATCCTGCTGTCCCAGTTGGCAGTCCCATCCTGCTGTCCCAGTTGACAGTCCCATCCTGCTGTCCCACATTCTCCCAGTTCAGGGCTGAGCTGCTGCCATTCCCAACCAGCTGCTGCCTGGTTTGCCTGGCACCGTCCCACGGAGGAACTGGGAGTGCCCAGTTCCCAAACAGAGCATCCATCCCAGGTTTTTTTCAACCAGGGATGTATTTCTAATCCTTATCACCTCACAGAAGTGTGTGCAGACAGCATGGAGCTCAACAGCCTTTTTATAAAACAAACACATCAAGAGTTTATAACCCAAGACTTGAAAATACCCCAGCGTGGGTAACACTGGAGCCCTCAACTCCAAAGCAGGGCTGCTGCTCCAAAGCAATTCAGTGCAGATCAGCCAATGGAATAACTGACAACTGCTCCTTGTCTCAGTCATTCCCCCTCCGGTGTCTTTTAACACAACTTGGCATCGGGGAAGTTCCACATCAGGGTTTTTTTTTGTCCTCCCTGGGGTGTTCTCAGGAAGGGGGGAGGAGCTCAGGGGGATGATGTGGTGTCTGAACAGATTGTTCTTACCTGCGTTTGAGGAAACTTGGAGCCTTCAAACGATTCATCAACGTGGGGCTGTCCACTGACAGCCACGGCTTCCATTCATCATGTGCCTCCTCAGCAAGAAAGAGTTTTCAGGGAAGACAATTATGGATGAGCACAAGGAGGAGGTAATTGGGGTTAAAGATTGTGCAGGTAATTTGTTACCTCCAAGCCTCTCTCCTGAGCTGATTATAATTGGAGGGATGTGAAATATTTTTGCCTCCTGAATTTACTGGCTCTGTGTTTTGGGTTGGGAGAAGGTTTAATTTGGGATGTACCTGCAGACGTGGAGGGGTGGTTGCATCCTGCCCAAAACACTGTGCACTGGGAAAGCTGGGCCTTCTCAGAGTCAGGTTCCCCCAAACCACAGAAGACAGGTCTGAACCAACCTCATCCTACAGCTCAATATTGATGATTCCAGAATCAGCAGCAGCTCTGTAACCCAGATCTTCCCGACTGGTGAACAGTGAAAGGTCACAGTGATTATTTCCATTTCTGGGGAGAGCAAACGGACGTGGAAGGATTGGCTGAGGCTGCTCTGGGACAGAAGCAGAGCCCTGTGGTTTGGGGATGTCACCAGCAGGGCTCTGATGCAGCTGGAGCCAGTTCTCAGCCACCCCCAGGAATCTCTGGCCCTGGACAGAGATCACGAGCAGTGAGGCCCAAACTTTTGGAAAGCACCAGCTGAGGGGCTTTTTATTTAAAGCAAGTTGGTGCCTCTCAAAATAATTCAGGGCTGCACCTCAAAGTGACACATTCACATCCACGTGGAGGCTCCTCTCTGTTCTCACAGCCCTGTTCTAAAATGGACATTTATTTCCTCTGCAGGCAAGTCCTACACGCATTTGCTGACAACAAATCCTTTTGCTGCAACCAGCATTTGTGTCTCCTGCAAAGGCAGCTGCCAGCCAAGGCTCTGTCCCAGCGTTGCCTAAACCATCTGTAGTGCAAAACAAATGCAGAAAATCTCATTTATGTCTACAACTGTACCACCACAGGGACTCACACTGTGCATTTCTTCCACAACAGACTGACAGGGCGAGTTTGGAGCTCCATAATTCAGTCACTGTTACAAACCTACAGCAGATGCACCGTTCAGAGCCAGCCACGCTCCCAGATGTGTGTTTATGGCAGGAAGAAGAGCAATGGATAATTGCTGTGCTCCAGCACTTAACGACCATCAATCCCCCCCTCCCTGCTCCCTCCTCGGACCAAGGAGAGCTCTGCCAGTGAAGAGACAAGAATTCCCAGGGGAAAACTCCGTTTATTCTCCTGTGGACTGCCCCCTGCAGCCCTCAGACAGCAGGAACGCACAAATAAAGTGGTGTTTAAAGCACATTTCGGCGTGTCTGGAAGGAAGGAAGGACAGGTGGAAATGAGGGATCGGGATGTGGGCAAAGGCACTTCAATTAAAGCACTTCCCTGGAATCTCCTCCATTTCCACACAGGGCTCAGTGACCTCGGCTTTATCTCTCTGTTTATGAGCCACGTCTTCATTTTGAAACTGAAAACCAGGCATAACTGATCTTGGCCCCTCATAAAACTCTACCTCTGGGGATTGAACTCCCAGCCTTATTTCTCTGAATAAATTTAAGGTACATTTAAATGGTTGCTGATCATTTACCCTCCTTTGTAATTAGATGCCATTAGGAATTACTCTCCTTTGTAAGGAGATGTAATTATGGTTTCTATGACAGTCTGGCACCCAAGGCAATCTCCCTCTCAACCCTCTGTGTTCACAAGGGGATGTTTTCCTGACTGTTCCCTCTGAGGGCTGGGGACCTTCTGGGGTCCTTTGCAATTAGCTGGAAGTGGCTGTGAAGGAGCCCCAACCAGGAACATCCATAAGGACTGACCTGCTCATCAAATATTCAGCAGCCCAGGATTGCTGCAGGTCGTTATATCAATCTAAATGTGCCTCTGTTTGTGTGTGGGGGAAGGACAGGGCAAAGAGCTCAGCTAAAAACGCATTTGTAACCAATTATGGAACCACTTCTCTGCAAACTTCAAAAAATGCCTTTGAGGGGAGGGTGGAGATTTCCGTGGGCATTTTAAACCTGTTGCAACTAATGCAGGTAAAGGAAGTTTGGGTCTGAGGGAGCCCTTAAAGGGCAGAGTCATTTCCACGTGGCACTTCCCTGCTTGGGGACACCCTGGAAGTGTGTGGGAGTGATTTCACACCGAAGGAGAGCAGCCAGTTCCTACCAAATGTGCCCAGAACGACACAAGTGACAGACAAAAACCAGACACAAAAAAACCTGCTCGTTCTGCCCTTATTTTGGGGGCACCTGAGTACTTCTCATGCATTCAGGAGGTGCATTAATGTAAGAGGTAACACGGCTGTTGGGGTCTCTCAGGGACTGGGCAGGCTTTGTTTCCTTCTCTGCCGTGCCTTGGGAAAAGAGACACAGGAAAGGAGCTGGAAAAACACTTATGGGGAGGTACAAAGGCAGCAGGAAACACAGGGGGGCTGCAGGACAAGGTGGGAGCAGGGGCTGCCCAAAGCCTGGTGGAAGAGCTGAGAATTCGGGTGTGACCCCAAGTGTCTCAGGGTTTACAAGCTCATGGCACGGGATTTACCTTTATCAACACATGGCACAGATTGGACATGGATAGCAGAGGGATTTTTGGTTTGGTTGTGAACATTATTGCGTGGATTCTGGACACTGATTCAGCCCAAAGTTCTTTCCTGAGAGGAATTTCTGCTGCTCTTGCTTGGCTGCTGCTTCCTCTGCAGAACAGGCTGGCACGATTAATCCAAACAAGAGGGATTAATTGGACAACCTTCTGTGTCCTGCAAGCAGCTCAGGGAATTGGCAAACTATTATCTGCTCAGATCCCCTCTTTCATCACATGAATCACCCTGCCTTGAGCATCACTATGTATAAAGCAAAAATGGAGAGGCTGCAAAGTGTCTCTCCTTTTTATTTATTGGGAGCACTTCTCAAAATATGTATCCACTTTATTATTTTTCCCCTTCCAGTCCAATTAGTCCGCGTCCTCACAGCTGATTTTTCTTTGTAATTCACTTATTTTTAATTGGTGTGGAGTTCTGAGCTGCAGCAGCCTTGCAGAAATGAGATATCCGAGGAGCAGCTGAACTGTGGCTCTTTACTCCTCTACAATTTCCCTCCCTTCAGGAAAAAAGAACCAAACCCAAGCAGAGCTTCCTTCCCCCGGAGCAGTGGATGTGGAACACCTGGAAATGGCTGGGGCAGAGCTGAGTGAAGCAGTGAAGGTTAAACGCTGATTTACAGCCTATATACCTGGGGGGATGCCCCAGTTGTTGCTGTGGGGGTGTGTGTGTGTGGGCACAGCCACAGAGGTACAATTTCTGCCATTCAGAGGGTTTGGGGTGGTTGTTTGTGGGTCCTTGGTGCAGACCCCGTGGCCAGGGAGCTCTGGGGCAGCAATTCAGCTTTTCCCCCCGACACAACCAGAGGGGGAGTTCACCCCTCTCACCCCTTCAGTTCTGCTGTTGCCAAATTTTCCTGTCTGGAATGTCTGAGAGCTCCAAAAAGCCTTTCCCTCCCCTCTGATGGAAGTGGCTGGAACCATCCCAAGGCTCCACCTCGGGCAGTTCATCCCATCCCTCCCAGAAATCCTCCCAGAAATCCCATTTCCTCCTGGACTCCTGGGCGAGGATTCAGCCCCCAGCATCCCCTGCAAGGGGCAGATTGTGGGCATCCAGCCAGCTGCCAGGGCTGCAGGAGGCTCAGCTGGGAATGCAGAGCCCACGGGCACTGCCAGCTCTCCACCTGCATCCCAGGAGGGTTTCCTGTGCCTGGCTGGAAAAGGGAAAAGCCAGCAGGCAAAGCAGGAAAGAATAACATCAATAACAGCAATAAAAAAGCCCCTTGGTGCCTGTCCTGACCCACGGGCACATTTCACAGCAGAACAAACCAGCCGGGATTCCTCAACGCCCCTCGTTCCTCAGGAATTCAACAACTCATCCAATTTAAAGGTGGGCACCTGAAACCTTCCCGAGGTTCTTCCATCTGACAGGAAACGGCTGCAGGGAAGAAGGATGGTCCTGCAAGGCCTGTAAGTCTCCAGGCAGAGAAGGTAATTTCTTTTGTGACCTTGGGAAAGTCTGTTTAGGCTTCTGGGTTGTTCTGCTTTGGATAAAAGTCCCAGACTTGGCAAAGCACCGTCAAAGGAGGCCCACTCAGAACTCTGATTTCCTTCTTTTTTTAGAGCACACATTAAAAAAAAAGGCACTGGACTGCAAAGTAGCCTGAAAAAAAAAAAAAAAAGAGCACTTTGCATTAGTGTTGTAGAGAGGAAGCAAAACTGTGACCTTTGGTAGGTTAAAAATGGTGTTTGTGCTTTTTTAGCAAAGACAGATTTCATCCAGCCCGAGTGAAGGTTCCTGAAAACAAGGATCTGGGATGAATATCTCTGCATAAAACACCAAGGTTCTGTAAAAATATTAATTAGCATCATTTAAAGGGCAAAAATAATGTGAATTGAAAAGGGAAGATTTTAAGGAAGTTGCAGTGGATTACACCAAGACTTGGCTCCTGTTTTTCTGTGCATATTTTTTTCTTTTTTTAGAAGAGCAGTTGGTGCAAAGCAAGGTGGAAAAGCTTAAAAAAAAAAACCAAAAAACACCAAAAAGCCAAGCCTTTTGCTATTCCAAGCAGGAATGGCCCCTCAACCCAGCCCTGCTATTGAATTTCCAGGTGCTCCCAGGGAAACGTGTCGGTCACTCCACACACCCCCGGGTGAAGGGGCTCCAGGCTATTGATCCCAGCACAACCAGGAGCCACCAGAGCCACTGAAATTTGATTTTTAGGGGCTGGAAACGTGCTGACTCATGGCTCAGTGTTACACCCAGGAACAGAAAAGAGAGGTGGGGGAGAGAGAGAAATCAAATCACGCTCCGAGCCTGCAGGATAAACGTCTTTAAAAGACATTGAAGGGTCATAAAAAACCCCTCTGTGGGGGAAGGAGCCCTAAAATAAAATTAAAAAACAGTGGGAGCAGCAGAAAGGGACGAAATCATGGAAATGAAAGCCTGATTTTTAATTAAAGTTTCCAAGAACACTCGTGGAGTTATAAATGCATATGCAAATGCCATTATCTGGAGGAGACATAATTACCTGGCTCAGAGTGGCAGTTGTTTACAGGGCTGAGCTTGGGTTATTTTAGGTCCCGTTCTGGAAAGGGGGTGGGAGCTGCAGGAAATGCTGCTGACAAATGCAGGACCCCCCCAGAGCTGACTGAGACCTGGGTTCAGGGGACAGACAAAGCCTTTCTTCGCCTTTAAGGATTTAAAGATTCACACAGGTTTTTGAAAATGGAAAAGCACAAATCTGATTCTTCATTATTTACTCATTGCTTTTGTTTTCTTCCCAGAGCTGGGTTAGGGTGTATAAATACTTCATGAGAACCTTATTTATATAGTCTCAAATAAAGTGAAGCTTCAAACCCAAAAATATTAACTCTGGGCTCCTCTGGAACAGTAATTGGTTGCCTGTAAGTATAAAAGTTAGTTGAAAAGTATATAAATATATCATAAAACACAATTTAAGTTAAAATGAAAAATTTAGATTTTAAAAGTCAAAGACAAGCAGGCTAAAGAAAAGCAATAAGCTCAGGCACATGTGAGAATAACAAAACACTGGCTTAGCTTTGAGGCAGGAGAAGTGAGGAGTGGGCCGAGCTGGGGCAGGGTTGGAGGGGTGTTCTGGGTGGCAGAGCAGGCTGTTGTTGCTGTTCCTGTTGCTGTTATTGTTGTTTATATTGCTGTGACTGTGGATCAGTGGAGGTGCCACGATGACACCGTGACAATTAAGTTTATTAATGAGCTGCTGGAGGTGGAATCACCTCAGGAGCTGCAGCACGGCGAGGGATTCGTGTCAGCCAGGCTGGGGTGGCGACTTTGGGGGCTGGAATTGACCCAAATCTCACTTTTTATCTGACAAAATACTGGCTTTGCCCCTGTGGAGAGAGAGGACCTTCCTTGCCCTTCCCATGAAAAAAAAAATGGGATTTTCCACTGCCTCAGGACCTAAACCAAAAGAGCAGAGGCTGCAGCAGCTCCCAGGCAATGGCACTAAATTTTATCCCACTGTCCATGAGGGGAGACCTCGTTAGTTTGTTTTACCTGTCTCAGCTCGCACCAGACAAACACAGGAGGGGTTTGAGAGAACACCAAAGGTGGGGTTTTAGAAGGAAGTCCTGCCCAGGATCAGCCAGGCTGGCTGGTACAGACAGGTACAAACACAACTCCTGAGCTCCCCCTTTGCCAGGTCAGGGAGGAGATGGCTGTGGGATGGCTGTGGGATGGCTGTGGGATGGCTGTGGGATGGCTGTGGGATGGCTGTGGGATGGCTGTATGTGGGATGGCTGTGGGATGGCTGTATGTGGGATGGCTGTATGTGGGATGGCTGTATGTGGGATGGCTGTGGGATGGCTGGTTAAGGCAGAAAACAGTGGCTTTCTGTTGGAGTTGTGATGCTACATGAGGAAATATGAAGGCGTCTCATGGCTGACTTTGTGAAGATGGACAGTGATGATCACAGAATCACAGAATCACAGAATCACAGAATCAGCTGGGCTGGAAGGGACCTCTGAGATCATCCAGTCCAACCCTTGATCCAACCCCGCCGTGGTTCCCAGCCCATGGCACTGATGCCACATCCAGTCTCTTCTTAAAAACCTCCAGGGATGGAGAATCCACCCCTTCCCTGGGCAGCCCATTCCAATGGCTGAGCACCCTCTCTGCAAAGAAATTCTCCCTAATCTCCAACCTAACCCTCCCCTGGCACAGCTGAAGACCCAGCCCTCTTGTCTTGCTGATGGTTGCCTGGGAAAAGAGACCAACCCCCCCCGGCTCCCCCCTCCTGTCAGGGAGTTGCAGAGAGTGAGGAGGTCTCCCCTGAGCCTCCTCTTCTCCAGGCTGAGCCCCCCCAGCTCCCTCAGCCTCTCCTGATTGTTTAAGTGGAGCCTGCAGAGCCTGGAAACAGCCCAGTGGGATCCACAGCCCCGATTCCCCGAGACTCTGCACCCTCACAGAGCACAACTGTTGGTTCTGCTCCCTCCCAGAGGCCACCAGGACCCACGGGTCCCACTCCTTTCTCCCCCTCCCCGCATTTCCATTCGGGAGTTATGGATTTCCCAGGGCTCCCTGGCTGGGAACGTTGCTGGGTAACAAAGGTGGAGCAGCAGCAATGATCACTGAGCTGACATGACAAGCCCTGTCTTTTGGGGAGAGCTGGTTTGGAGAGGGGTCTGCAGAGAGGAGGGATGAGGGGGAGAACCCCCAGAGCTCTCGTGCAGTTTTGATCACAAGTCAGAACTCGTGTTGAGCTGTCAAAGGCAGAGTCAGGGAGAGCTCCCACAAAGGAATAAAAGGCTGGAAGAAGAAAAGACTCTCCCCCTGCTCAGGAATGTTTGTACATTTTAAATGGCAGTTTGAGACGTGGTGCACAAACGCTTGACTGAGTCTGGGCTTGTTATTTTTTTTTACTGCAGCTCTGCTACAAAGAGGCTGCTGAGGAGAATGTCCTGATGATCCTGTCGTTAGAGCCACCAGATCTCAAAATTAAAGGCTTGTCATTCTGATAAAGACAGCCAGAGAGGGGATAATAAATATATAACGCTCAGTTCTGCCATTTGAAGCACTTAAATGCATCTTTCATGGAGATTTTATTGTTTAATAGGCAGCTGGGGGGAGGGTTTATGCATCATTAAACCAGCAGATCCTGACCATTGTGTTAACTGGGCAGAGGGAAGTGATTCCCAGTTCTGGCACCGAACTGATTAGGGCAGGCAGGGAGCTGCAGGTCCAGAGTTCAGAGGAAGGAACTGAAGTGCCAAAAAGTAACTGTAAGGAATTCATTATTTTTTTTCCCCTCATTTTCTTGCAGTCCCAGGTCTTGCCAAGCTTTGCAATATTGCCCAGGGTCTCCAAGGCACGAACAGAGGGAGAGGCCCAGGTGATGTGTGGGGTTATGAGATTGTGAGATGGCACGTGGAGATGAATCTCTGGGATAAATCCCACACGTTCCTGTCACACAAGGGAACGCTGGAACAATCCCCAGGACCAATCCCCAGGAACTCCATCACAAAGGAATGGTGTCACAGGTCCTAATCCTGCATTTCAGCAGCGTAATTTCCTAAAGAACTTTTTTGAAAACTTCACAGTTTTTTGGTTTTTTTTAAGTGCTTAGGAATCCCAGGGTTGCATGCAGGGCAGAGAGCCCTGAGCATTTCTGTAATATGGACCAGCAATGGTTCCCTGTAAACCAGCTCAGTTTGGGGTGAGCTGCCTCTGTTCCAGTTAAAGGGTGCAGGTGCCAACAAACACACCAGCTCTGCAGAAATGATTCAAGAGATTGTTAAAAGAAAGGTGATTTCTGCAGGATTGGGATAAGGGCAGTCCCACTGCCCCTCTGCCTCGGCCCTACACACCCCCCAGCTTGATGCCACATCCAGTGATCCCACCAATATCCCTGAATTTCACTGCATCCCCCCCTGTGTCCCGAGCAAACTGCAGCCCCAAACCTGCTCCTGCCTCCAGCCCCTCTAAGACTTGATTCCCTCTCCAGGCAGTTCCTCCATGAACACTCACCAAGTGCAATATTTCACCCTCAGGGACAGTGAGCAGGTGGAAATCTGGGGTCCCATCTCCACCAATATTTCTGTCCCTGTCTGTCCCTTTAATTGCTATTGACTGCACGAGGTGTTTTTTCGTGGAGGCAGGAGGTGAAGTGCTATTGATCCCCGTAAATGAACTTTTCCGGGCTCAGAGTCAATGGAGAAGGTGCAGAGAGGAAACCTGCAGGAATGTTTACCTTGAGCACGAGTAAAACCCCTCTGTGGAAGCTCTGGGCTCCACTGAAGGGCTGTGGGAAGTAAAATCACATTTCTACTGTTTCAGGCAGAAAAGTCGAGCTGCTGTGACTTTGGACAGGATGAAAATCAGCTTCATTTGCTCGTTGTATTGAAATGGAAGAGAAGGAAATTAGAACAAAAACAGGTTTAACTTTTAATCCCTCACATAAGGAGCTTTTGCCATGTAATTTTTTTTATCACAACTGTGTATTCCATTCTGGGGAAACAATGGCAAGAAAACAAAGAAATCCCTATCAACAGCCTGCTTGATTTCATACATTGGCTGGGACCTGGTGCCACATCCAACTGTGCCTGTGAGTGAAGGGCTGGAAGGGTTTGGGCACCTGCCACAGTCCATCGGGGCCTTGGGAATATTCAGGATGCAGGGAATGGCTGTGGGGAATCATCACCTGAGAGCCAAGGCCCCCCCTTTCCCTGATGGATTCCAGTCCACTTTATCAGGCTCCTGTATTTACATTCAATAATATTCTCCTTCCAGAGGCTCTGTGGAGACTTTCTCTTTTTTTTTTTTTTTATGGAAACATCAATAGTTTCCACCTCTCCCTGGGCTCATTTAGTGTGGTTACAAGACACACTCAAATGTCTGTGTCTCATCTGCGATGCATTTCCTGACATTTAACTATTGCTCCTTAAATTGCTTATCCAAAGACAAGAAAAAGTGGGAGAAGATTTTTAAAACACCGGCCACGCCGTAAATATTTCCCACTTAATCTCACAGAACCTCCTCGGTGCTGGGAAAGAAAACCTGCACTGAAAACCCTACAAACACATCTCTGAGGTGTTTGCTGCGGGCAGAGGGAGGGAGGATTTATAAGAGGGGTGTTTATATGGGGTGTATTAATCATATCATTATGTTTTATCTGCCTTTCATCCAAGAGGATCTCCCTGCCCTGGGCTGCCCAGTCCCTTTGCTCCCTCTGTGCTGTTTTAGCCCTGCAGACTGAGCAGCACGTGAGAGACAAACGGGACACCAGCAGATAAAAAAGTGGGCAAAGCCTGTTTTCTTTATTGCCTTCCCAAGCTGGCAAATGCAGGGCTCTGCTTTGGTCTCCAGCTTGTGCTGATTCTGTGACTCGTGGGTTTGGGCAGAAGGGATGGGCTCAGAATTCCAAGCTGTGACCCAGGCAGGGAGCAGCTTTCCTTGCTGAGAGGGATATGGAATTATCCTGCAGGGAGGCAGCAGAGTGACAGCCTAATTGGGAAATGGGGGAAGTTAAAGGGTCTGTGACAAGCAGCAAGTGCTGCCATTGTGCCATTGACTCACGTGGAAACTGGGGTGGAAATGCCAGTGAGGGAAAGAGGAGCTTGAGGGAAACCCAGTTTTTCATAAAGACCCAGAAATTCACACTGGGTGTAAATAATAATAATAATAATAATAATAATAATAATAATAATAATAATAATAATAATAATAATAATAATAATAATAATAATAATAATAATAATAATAATAATAATAATAATAATGAACATTTAGTGCTTGCAGATTCATTCAGAAGTGCTTGTCGTTGTTCTCAGCTTTCTCACCTCACATTTAAGAGCTTCTGGTTTCCCTGTGAACACCCAGGCTGGAAAAAGGATGGCAGGGGGAAAGGACCACGTGGATTCAGCGGGAATCATTGTTGAGAAACTGGGGAATATGGAAGGATAAGGGAAGTGGGTACCCAGTTTAATCTTGAGAGGCTGGAGAACACCCAAAGGTGAAGATTCACCTGCCTCAGGTGTCACCTCCCTGACACAGCAGAACCAGCAGGGCAAGGGAAGCAGCTCCCCAGAGATATTGTGAGTGAGCTGCCTTTTTGGGAATCAAAGCCCAGGATAAAGTATTGGATATTTTCTCCCCTTCTGTCCTTTCTACATTCATCAAGGGCTGCAGCCTGGGTATAAAGAACCAGCCTTTAGGGCATAATTATACAAGGAAAATCAAACACGAGGAAAAGCAGTTTGCAGGGCCTTTTTTATTTGACTATCATTAAGTGAAGTGAGAGTGAAAGATGTAAATAACCTGACTAATTTATAATCACTGTGAGAATTCACTGCTGGAAGGAAGATTCCTTTGAGAATGTGTTTCAGAGTGATGTCAAATTATGTTTTGAGTCCAATATTAGTGGTTTTGATTATTCCTAGAAGGGCAGAGACACAAACTGTCTTGTAAACATGAAACCTCCCCATCACATCCTCACAACCAGGAGCATCTGCAGGGATTAAGTTCACCCTGTGTAACTGCTGCCCAGCCATGTGCAAACTTCAATCACTCCTCAAAGCCCTCCCTTCAAAATATTGCACTTGTAAGGATATTTTGCTCTTCTGTGAGACCTTTCATCTGAGATCTGCAAGTGCTTTGCAAGCATTCATTAATTAAACCCCAGCCTGCCCCTGGGAGCCAGGAAGGTCTCTCCAGCCATTTCCTGGAGCAGTTAAAGGGTTTGTTCAGGGTCACACCAGCCCATCCCGAGCCCCCCTTGGCCATGGACTCCCAGGGTGTGTTCCCTGGAGCCACTGGGACCAGTTGGACTTGGATCAGTTGTGACTGAGCCTCACAAGCCACGACACAGGGTTTGTGCCATTTGCAGGGTGACCGATGGATTGTTTTGGGAGCACAGGGAGTGCCCTTCTCTCCTGGAACAGAAGGTTCACTGCAAATCAAGGCTCTGGCTCCACTTTCCTCTGCTGGGCTGTCCAAAACCAGGAGGCAGGAGCAGGCAGGGAGTGGTTGGGCTGCACCCACAGCCCCCCAAATCCATGGAAACACCCCTTTCCAAAGGCACAGTGCACAGACAGGAGAGATTCCCATGTGGACCCCACACAGAAGCAGCACCCAGAGTTCCCATCCCTGCTCTCTCCTCACACGAAGTTTGCTGGCAGAGGAGGAGCCAGGGCAGAGTTCTGCACCTCCCTTCAGTCTCTACACCTGAAATGGATTTATTTTTCAAGCCTCTGACTCCGTTTCCAGGAGAACACCACCCAGGAGTGAGGGTGGCAGCCTGACCCGGAGCAGATCCGACCCCAGACCACACTTTTCTCCCCCCAGGCCAGTGAGTCTTTTATCCCAAACTTTGCAATGTGACTCCAGACACACTAACAACTTCCAGCTGCTCTGCTGGAATTAGTGCAACACGTTGGACATGCAAATCTGGCTTTCAAAGGTTTACTTTTTGCTTTAATCACCAGCATTAAAAGGACCCAGTGTTTCCCTTTCATCTGGCAGCAAATTAATTATAAAAGCTATATGGTAATATTAATATTGTCTTACTGGAGATCAATGGGTTTATTACCTTTGATTCTAATATTATGCACCCGATGACAAAACCTATATATGCATCTCCAGAAATTTCAGGGTGGTGAATTCAGGTAAAGATTTAAACAGAAATGTTTTATCTTTTAAACTGTTGACTCAGTTTATGAGTTGAAAAATACGATTGACTCTGGTTCACCGTCAGGAAAACAATGTCAAAGAACCCAAAATATCCATTTACTGGTGTTTTGTTGGGTTTTTTTTTCTTGCTTTCAGCACCAAAGGAAGGAAGAGCTGATGTGGAGTGGATCCCTCCCCAGCAGGGGCTGTTTGCCACACCCTCCCTGAACTCAGGCTCCTTGCAAAGAGCATCTCCTGTTCTTGGAGCTTAATTCCTCTTTTCGGGGGGGGTGGGATCAGACTAGAAGTGGGATAACGAAATCTGTTATTGTCACCTTTATTGTTATCTTTAATGAGCTTTTTGTGCCCCCCAGTGTGACCCCAATGGGCTGTGGGGCTGTGCTGCTCCCGATCCCACTGTGGGAGCCCCTGCCTCTGGAAGCACTCGGAGTTGGAGTGCCAGCTCCGATGTTCAGGCTCTGGAGTGGCTCTGCTCCTTCCTGGCTGATGAAAGTTGCTGGTTTTGTGGGGATAAAGGCAAACCACTGCACTCTAATTACCCATCTGAGCCCGGTAAACTGAGCCCCCCCTCCCCTTCCTCTCTTCATTATTATTTTGTTCTTAACAAGATAGGGATTAAATTGAATGCTCCACATCAAGGCAGAGAAAATGACTGTTTTAGTGCACCTTGAGCCGTGGCTTTAGTAAAACATGATTAGGGGAGTGTTTCATCTGCTGCAGGGAGGGAGATCAACGGGGGAGTAAATTGTTTCCCCTTGCTAATGGAAGCACACGTCCAATTCAGGGCTGCTGGATCACTCTCCTCATCAGCACTTCTTAAAGAGCAGACAAAAGGGATGATAATGATGTGTACATTAATAAAAAAACCCCTCTCATATCAATAAAAGTCCTCTCAGGTTGTTTATGCTGCCCCTTACCCCCAGTCCCTGCTGTGAGCACTGGGTTTCCAGACCAGGCTGTTCCCAAGAAAACGTGGCCATGTGATGGCATGGATTTGGAAAAGAAAGGACAATGAAGGGTGTGCAATATGTGGGTTTGCTAAGGGCCCAACTGATCACACATTTATTTGCCTCCATTCTCATTCCCAGCCTTCACTCAGAGTGTTGCTGTGCCAGCTCTCCCCATGACCTCTCCTGCTTTTCACCTCGCTGCAGGGAAAAAATCTTTTGTTTTCTTTGATTTTCTCTCTTAATGAGAGAAATAATCTTGCAACAGTCAAGATTTGCAGGACTGTAACTGATCTCTGCTGATCCATCTATCCCCTTGATCTCAGTCCTGGCTGGACTGGTTTTACAAAGCCCTTCCTGAAAGCTAATCGAGACTTTGGAGTGGGAATTCGTGGTGTTTTAAACCTCTGCCTTTGCTCCTGACTGGGATCAGTTCAAGGCAAACACAACTCCTTGAGCTGCCCCAGGATTATTTATTGCTCCCACGTCACGGGTGTGTGCTGGACATGGGGATGGAGGGACAGAAACCAGAGAATATTGCTCTGATTGTACTCAGCTGTTAAACATGAGATTCTTATCAGCACCTGCCCCCCAGAACAAAGAGAGTCTCAGGTATCAGGAGTGCTGTGTGCTGTTGTTGCAGAACCTGACAATGTGTTTGCTGGTTCACAATTTCACCGTGTGTGTCAAACCCAAGAGGTACCAGAAACGTTTCAGGAATCAGCTCAAAAGGATTCTTGACTCTGAATTCTCTGTCATGTGTCCGTTTGGACTGATATTTGCCAGAAAATCAAAGTCAAGATGAACTTAAAGGCTTTCCTTTATTATCCTTTTTTATTTTTTTTTAACCACCCTCCATACTGAGTTTTCCTTCTTTTCACAGAACCCCAGAACACCCTGAGCTGGAAGGGACACACAGGGATCACCCAAGCTCAGGAATGGCTCCTGTTCCTGGGTTTTGTTCCACTACAAAAGCAAACTCACTGAAGGGATTTGAAGCTCTAGACATGAGTCTTGTCTCTCTCACTTCAGTGTATCCCAGATTTCAGACAAGCCCTTTGGATTCACCATTTGTTCCTGATACAGAAACGCTGTGTCTTTATCTGTAGGTGGGGAATAAAACCTGACAAACTTCCCTTCTGGCTGTTCCACTTGGGGATCACAGAAAGCAGAGACTCGTTTCACTCCTCAAGAGGAGACACTTTATCTGAAATTGAATCCCTGGATTACTGGAGATACTCCACAGCTCTGGCACAAAAATCCCCCCCTGCCTGCTCACCGGGAACAGACGTGGGCACTTCGGGCACAGGGAGCAACACAAGGCCAGGCAGAACCAGTCAGGTGGTTCCTTCAGAAAATAAAAATAAAATAAAATTAAATTAAAAGTACCCACAGGAAATGGGAAATGTGATCTGTGATCCCAAGGGAATCACCTGTCTGCCTCTTCTGGGAGACACTGTTTGCTTCCCCTCCCTTTACCCGAGCGCGTCCTGGAGGCACAAGCGAGCCCCACAGGCTGGGTTTGACCATGTTTGTGCCCCCCCCCGTGTCATTTCCAAACCAAACACACCCCAGCTGCAGCCAGGCCCACGGGATCCTGCAGCTGCAGCTTCCAGTCCAGGAAGATTTGTTGTTCCTCGTGCTGGGAATCTCAGGGACTTGCTGAGGGTGTCGTGCACAGTGTCAGACCCAGCCAAGGAGGGGCTGAGCACCCCAGGGATTTGGAATGGAGGGTTTCTCTGGGAGCCCACAGCGGGATTCACTGCAAAATTCTTGGCAAGATCATTTGTGTAGAAAGATATCCGTGGAGGTGCAGCAAACAGCTCAGGATGTGCCAGGCTGGGGGAGCCCCAGTGACACCTGGAAGGCAAAGGGAATCCAAGGAGATCAAGGACACAAACTGTGCTGCTGCAGAACTGCAGCTGGGAGAAACCCCCTTCAGCTGGGAAACGTGGAGAACTCTGCACTCTCTCAGCTCCCTGTATTCTCTTCTTTCCATGGATGATGATTTTAAATGCCCTGAATGTTCCAGCCCAGATTTGGGGTGGACCCAAAAGAAGCAGGAGGACCTGCCCTCCCAGCACAGCAGCACATCATCACCTCCACCATCAACCACATCCCTCATCCAGACCCTTCCTGCCTAAGGCTACTCAAAAAAACCCAGGCAACCTCAAACTTTTCCAGTATGCCCTTTTGCAGTGGCAGAAACCAGAACCACTCCCAGCTCAGGATGAGAGAGGCAATGTATATTTTGTTTAATTTCTTTTTTCTGATTGTTTTTCTTTCTTTTTTTTTTTTTTTTTTTTTTTCTGCACTGCCTCTCTAAATTGGTTCCTCATCATGTTTTACTTCTGGATCCTGCTGCCCTGAGAACCTCCACGATAACAATACACTGCTGCTAAACTTTCTCTGGGAGAGAGCTGGATACAATTTTCTTTTCTTCTTTCCCTTGTTATGTTGCACCATAAGAACAATAATATTCCTTGCTTTGTAGCATAATTAAAATAAACTGCTGTGCTGTGGCATTTAGTCAATTGGAGCAGTCGTTTATTGCCTCATATGCAACAAATCCTCAGAGATTACAGCTTGGAGCACTTATGAATTTTCACTTTCAGCCTCTTGGAAGGGACACGGAGGAGCAGCAGCTGATCCATAACCCACCCCCCTCCTGTGGATACATCCATCACACATTCCCAGTGCTCCAGTGCCAGGAGAGGAGGTACCTCATTAATTCCCTGGGGTTGCACATGCTTAAAATTCACAGAGAGGAAGATGATGCTCCAGATGCTTTCACATCAACCTCTCACCTGACCGTGGGGCACGACCCAAAAGCATCCATGTGCTTGAAAATCCCAGGATCACTGAGGCTGGAAAAGCCCTCCAAGGTCACAGAGCCCAGCCTGTGCCCCATCCCCACCCTGTCCCCCAGCCCAGAGCACTGAGTGCCACAGCCAGGCCTTCCCTGGGCACCTCCAAACCTCCCTGGGCAGCTCATTCCAGCACCTTCCTTTCCAGGAGGAAATTCCTCCTGAGAGGAAAACGTTGCTCGAGACCTCGTTGATTTTTCTTTTCCAGTCACCTGAGCTGTGTCACCATCACAGCTTTGAGAAACCCGTTTCTCTACCTGCCTATTAAGCACAGAAAGCCCTTTTGAAAACCTGGGCTCCTTCCCTGCAAAGAAACCTCATTCCACCCCTCGGCACCACGGGGGATCCTGTGAGAACAACCATCATTAGGCAAGAGCCAGCTGAGTGCTGCAGCCATGGATGTGCCATCGGTGCTGGATGGAGCCCAGGCAGAGCAGCCACCAGCAGATAAAACATGCAGATCATGGCTCAGAAGGAATATATGATTATATTACCTGATTAACAGGAGGGATAAAACCAACGACGTGTCATTAAATGGATCAGGTGGAGAGGGTTTGTGAGCACGTGAGGGCCCCCCTGAGCTCTGCACAGTCAGCCTGCAAATTCCATTCTCCTCCAGCATTTTTTGGGGAGGATAAGGTGAATTCAGCAAAGGCACCTTTTCCCCCAGGAGATCCCACACTGCTGTAGGGGAGCCACAGATTGGAGAGCAACTCCCCCCTGACACAGCACAGGACATCCCTGCAGGTAGGACACTAAAAGCAGGTCACCACCAACAAAAAAAACACAAGGAAAAGGACAATAAACCTGTAAATTTATAGTGTAATTTTGCCCTAGTTACAACAATGTACAACTCTGACAAGCAGTGCTGCTTTCCACAAACAAATTTATCACCACTGGTTGCTCCTCTATTGCTTTCAATAAGAAATGCCAGAATAAGTATGATTTAACAATGCCATCAGCTGGCTGGAATACTCGATAGATTTGGTGTGTTGCAACCAAATTGGTCTCTAAGTGTTGTATTTAAAATAAATAAATAAAAAGGAATGAATACAGACCTAAATCTGCCACTTAATGCTCCACAGCTCTGCCTCAATATTTACTGTGAACCAGTAGAAAATTGTCTTTGGGTTCGAATTTCCATATTCATAAGGTTGTCATAGAGCTTGAAAGAGGAGGGTTTTTTTCTGCTTTGTTATAACACTTTAAATATTAGGGGTTTTTAGTGCACAGTTTATGTAAATCCCACTCCCAGCCAGGCTTTCCCTGCTGCTGAGTTTCTAACTCTGGAGCAGCCTGGCCTGTTGATTTAGGGAGGAGAAGTGCCTTGGGTAAAATCACCGTGCTGGAACATTCCCAGCAGGAGCAGAGGAGCTGGCAGGGAGGGTGGAAACAAGGCAGGAGAGACAGAACAGCCAGGGCCAGGCAGGAATTCCAGACTCCTGGAATCCCAAAGCAACCCCAGTGTGATGAGGGGTCTGAGAACCTCCTCCAGCCCACGGGCAGTTTGGGGTGTGAGTGCCCTGAGAGATTCGTATCTGGGCTCTGATCCTCCAGCTGGGAACTGGGTGAGGGAAAACAAAGTGAAGGAGGTGAACAGGAGCTCAGAGACCTTGTTGGTTTTTCTTTTCCAGTTACCCGAGCAGGCTCAGGGCTGTGTTACCATCATAACTCTGAGAAACCCGTTTCTCCACCTGCCTATTAAGCACATAAAGCCCTTTTGAAAACCTGGGCTCCTTCCTGAGGAGTCCTGCAAAGGAACCTCATTCCACCCCTCGGCACCACGGGGGATCCTGTGAGAACAACCATCATTAGGCAAGAGCCACCCGAGTGCTGCAGCCATGGATGTGCCATCAGTGCTGGATGGAGCCCAGCATGTTCTGGGTTCCATGTCCAGAGACCCCCTGCAACAGCACATCTTTCCAAGGAATAGGACGGGAGGCAGCTCTTGGCTTTTAGGATCCGTGAGAGTTTGGGCAGATGTGATCTCGGGCAGCTGTGAGACTGGTGCTGCTCTCCAGCTGTTCCCTGCCTCCCTGTTTGTGGGAACAGGGAGACAAGCAGGCACCTGGATCCTCCACACATCACATCTCCATTTTCCAGACCATATTCAAGAGCACACAGCAGACAGTGGCTTCTCTCCAGAGCCATGAGGGACCAGATGGCTTCAAAAGCCCCTCTCTGCCTCCGAGGCAGCATATGGAATATTAATTAATAATAGATTAATAGACCTTTCCCCACTTAAAAATTTAATCTGTTTGTGCCAGGGAAGTGCTACAAAACAATGGCTGCATCCAAAGAGCTCTGGAGCATCTCTTTGGAGACATCCTCCGATGGCCCCTGAGGAAATCACGGATCACTCCAGGAGGAGCCCAGGGACAGAGTCACACTCTGGTTGGAAAGGCAGTGGCCACTTGCAAACTTCAGAGGAGCGAGTGTGGAGAGGAGGGGAGGGCCCTGTGACACAGGGAAAGCTGTTTGCCTCCAGCTTGACCCCGAGCAGCAAAGCACAACCCGGGGAATAACTGGGGTGAGGAGAGCAGAGCACGGTGAGCTCGGTGACACCGCTTGAAGGAAGGAGGAGAACCCACCCAGAGCCTGTCTCGGGGCTCTGTGTCCCTGCATTCCTGTTTGGATGCTGAGGGGCAGCAAATGACCAGTTTGGACTGGATTTTCCCAGCCCTCTTCCCTGGTGTTTCTCCCCGCAGCGGGGTTTGCAATCCCCTGGTTCTGCCGGCGGACCCGTCTCCCTCACCTTCCCTCCCTCCCCTGGGATCTCACCTCCTTATTATGAGCCAGGGTAAGCAGCTTTAATTCAGTGTCAGCCTCATCTAGAGAATTAAACTGGGCCCAGAGAAATCCTATTACTGCAGCGAGGGGAGGTGAATGACTGTGTATCTCGAGCGATCGTGGATTAATCCCGGTATCCACTCAGGGCTGACAGGAGCCGGCTCCCAGTTGCCTGGCAATGTAATTGGATGTAAGCCTGAGCGTGCTGAAAAAAAGGGTCAATTGCTAAATAAGCCCCCAGAACCTCGTTTTAATGCTCTCTTTTTTTTCTTTTTTTTTTTTTTTCCTCCTCCTCAAGGTTTAGATTTTCTGCCATATGAAAGCAGCGAGTCCCAGCTCCGAGATCCCGGAGCCACACGAGGGGACAGCCCCTGGTTTGTGGGCTCTGGGGGGCTGAGACTCATCTCCTTCTCTCATCCTCATGAGAGAAGGATGGGCAGAGGCAGAGGAAAGGTTGCCAAGGTGCAGGGAAGAACAGCACATTATTTCATACAGTCACACTCTGGTGTTCACCCATCCACATCCATCTTCTCCAGCAGACCTGCCTCCAGCTGGCCCAGCTCATCCAGGCACTGCACCCAATCCCTGGGCTTTTTTCCCCTGAATTATCACTGCCCAAATGGCTTATAGGCAACGGAGCCTTTTCAACAAAAAAAAAATAAAAAAAAAAAATTCCCCTCCCTGAAAAATTTGCAGGCAAAGAGCTGACGGTTGCACAGGGGGGTTGTTAATAAGTGTTTACAGTCCTTTCAAAGGGTTTGTTCTGAGATTTCCCCCAGGAGAGGATGTGGCTGTGGCCTGGAGAGAGCCCCCAGGGGAAGGGGCCTGGTGGGCAGTCGCCAGGAGGAAGCAATAATTCCATTTTCTGGGCAGAGTGGAGTGTGTGCTGCTAAATGTCAAGTGTTCTCCTCAACAGCTGGAGAGATGAAGCCACAGAAATTCGTGTTTATAACCCTGCAGCCTCTCATCCTGCACTGGGATGTGATTTGGCTCAGCCACGTGGCTCAGCATATTAATCACATTTTCAGATGGGTTTGGGCCTTTTTGTGTGGCAAAAGTGGGAGACAAAACCCTTGAGATCTGTTTCTGAAGGTTTCTCCACTTGAGCTGTTGGAGCTTCCCTGAGAGCTGCTGAGGGATTCACCCCAAGCAGGAGAAACACCAGGATGCAGATGAAAGGCATTCAATCCTCTCATCCCGTGGCTTTTGGAGAGACAACCAGCCCTCTGAGCAGAGATTTCTAGGGCAGGGAACACCATGGAATCCTTCAGGATCCAGGCCATCACCACCCTAATTGCTGTCAAACGTGTTCCTCTGGTTTGATCACGGGTTGGGGTGGAGAAAGGAGTGACAGTCTGGCATCAGGATCATCTTCCCTTCATTAGCACCTGCTGTAAGAGAGAATCTGAGAGAGAAATTAAAGGGAAAAAAGTGAATAATAAGGTGTTCCTGGATGCTGCATTCCTTGGGCTCAGGTTCTGGCTCATTAGAGGCTGGTGGGGTTTCCAAGATGACGAGGTGGGTTTCCAGGATGATGAGATGTGTTTCGTCTGGGAATCCCTGCCAGGGAGAACATTATCCACCTAATTACCACCCTGCTCAGTGTGTGTACCCTCAGTCCTGCCTCTGGCTCTTCCCTCCCAGAGCTGGAAGTGCCTGCTCCCTTCTGGAACGAGCACAAAACACGCTCCAGAAAATCTGCTCTCCAGAAAAATGGGAAGAGCTGCCAAAAACTCCGGGTCATGAAAGCGGGAGAACCGCAGAGAACTCTCACACCACCTGGAAACAGCTTTGAGCTTGGGAAATCAGGGATGTTTGCTTTCCTTACCCGAGAAATAAACTCTTACACAGAGGTTTTGACTCATGGGGGAGGAGGACACGTGGAATAATAGTAGGAAATACAGGAGAGCTGGAGGGGGAGTTTTTACAAGGGTGTGTAGTGGCAGGATAAGGGGCTTCACTGCCAGAGGGCAGGGTTAGGTGGGATCTTGGGAATAAATTCTTCCCAGAATCCTTCCTGCAGTTTGCCTGGCTGTTGTATCAGCAGAGTTCCAAGAGAAAACCCTCAGCAACCACTTATTCTCTTAAGGTTCCAGATTAGCCCAAGGAATGTTATGGATTTATAAAGGTTTCCCAGCAGCAACCCCCCCCCCAGCCCTGCCAATAGTGCTGACAGGGAAAGTAATTGCAATACTTTGGGATCTCGATTTCTAATCTGCCTTTTATTGAAGCAAAGATCACCTCTGATTATGTCTCTGTATGTGCTGCACACTGGTGTTTTAAACACCTTTGGATTTCATCACTGGCATCTTCCTAAATAACTGCTGAAGAAGAGCTATGTCTCACCTAAATTGGGACCAGGGGCTGCCCCTGGATGTGGGAAGAGGGACAATCTGCTCCTCGAAGGATTTACAGGCAAAACAAACGAAGGCAGTACATTCACTGCACTGAATAAATAAGAATTTATGTGAGCTGGCACCAAGGGATGCACCAAGAGCAAAATGGAAAATGAAATCCTGGGCTTTGAGCACGAATCCAGCCTTTCTTTCCTTTTTTTTTTTTTTTTTAACGTCTTTTGCATGAAATAATGTAACTCTGATTCCTGTAAACAGATGTCTGGGCACGTCTGATCCCAGCACCAACTCCTGGTGAAGTCCAGAGCTGTGCTCAGTGTCCACACTCATCCTCAGCCTCAGTGGCCCCAGCCTGTGGCCCCTGGTTTATGGGATTCAGTGGCTCTGGGTTTTCCATGGATCTGCACAAAAAGCCTCAGAGATTTAGGGCTGGGCTGTGCCCAGAGCCTGGAGCCAGGCCAGGCTCATTGGTCTGGGCTGGAAATGCTTTGGTACCTGAATCAAACCATTAAATCCTGACCCTCAGATTACCCCCCTTTCTTTTCCGAGGGAATCACCCGAGGGGCCCGCCCGGAGGGGAGGGCAGGGAGGCAGCACAGCCTTGTTCCACCCCAGGCTTTCATCACTGGCACCTGCCCTGCTCCCTTTCATTTTTAACCCTGATCAGACGTTCCCGAGGAAGGAACAACAAGGGCCAAGGTTTGAACATCCCCGAGCAGAGGGAGAACATCTCCATGAGCAAAGAACCCCTCGGGCAGGGGGGGTTCAGTGATGTTCTGATGTTCTCGTGCCCTCTCGTCACCCAAACACCACCCTCCTTTTTATTTTGGTTTTGATTAGAGAAGGGCCTGATGGCTTTGGGCAGAAGAGGGGCCCCCTGTTCCATTGCAAAGCCCTCAGGACAGGAGGAAAAGGGGGATTATTGCTCTTGTACTGGGGGCAGAGAGACAAACTGGATCCCCCCAGGATCAGTGGGTACCCCCGGATCACGGATGGACTGGCAGGGTTATGGAGTGCCAGCTGCCTCCCTCCCTCAGCACCTCGGTCACATCACTCAGGAGGACAAGGATGTTTCCCCACCCTCTGCCTTGGCCTCGGGAAACTCCACAGGAAATCACCCACAACCTTCACCACAACAACAAATATTAAAGGTGAAATAAATAATAAATAAATAAAAATAAATACTCAATAAACACTAAAATAAATACTAAAATAAATAAATAAATAAATAAATAAATAAATAAATAAATAAATAAATAAATAATAAATACTAAAATTAAAAATAAATAATAAATAAATAATAAATAATAAATCCCACTGATGCCAGGCCCTGCAGAGCCCCATTCCCTCAGCCCTCAGCAGGGGAACATGGAAGGGAAAACATCCCATGGATGTATGTTCAAGAACCTCCTTCTCCCCCACCTCCCTCTCCCCACAGATCCATGTTTAGATTCCGTGTAAAACAGGCCCAGGAGCCAAAAGCCCTGGGAAGGCTGTCCCAGCAAACACCCAGTGAGCTGCAAATAAATCCTGCAGTGCTGAAGGAGCTCCCTCTGCAAAGGGAGTGCTCAACCTGCAGCACGGGCAGCATTTCAGGCAGCCTCTCCCTTCCAGTGTGTCCCTGTTGTACAACCCTCGGAGAAAAACAGGCTAAAAAAGGGGAATTTGTTTTGTTTTTTTTTTCTTCTCCATTGGTTACTATTGCTTGGAGTTACCTGGGCAGGAAACATCTGTTTTTTTCCCCCATTGAAGAACAAAGATTGCCAGGTTTCAGTCAAACCTGGCATTCTGTAGTTATTTACTGGGACTCGAGGAGGGGGGGAAATAAAAAAACAGAAAAAAAAAAAAAGAAGAAGAAGTTGGAACCTAATTACACAGCAGATGCTGAGAGTGGTATTTATTCACCAAAACCACACAGGTCATTCATTAAAATCTCGGTTTTAATTAGCAAACACCTGTTTTGTGTTTGATTTTACACTGATCCGTCCTGTCTGCAATTTGCTTCCTTCAGCAGCAGCAATTAGATCTCCCCACAGTCCCAGGGACCCTCCTTCCTCTGCTGGCTGAGGGCTTGGCAGGGATTCTTTCCAGGGGCTCCTCTGCACAGCAGGGAGCTGTTCCTGCCTTGGGATGGCCCCAAATGAGTGGGGTCAGAAATCAGATCCTGGCAGTGACCATTCCTTTGGGAATTGTCATATTTCTGTTCACTGACACTGCAGAAGGATTTGAGGGTGGGGTTGCTGGGGGCAGTGAAAGCTCTGCCCGAGGGGTTCCACTGAATTCCAGGCCTTTCCAGGAGCAAAGTTCTTCCCTTTAATTTGCCCACAGTGTAATCACAGAACCTCCTGAGCTGGGAGGGCCCCACAGTCCCTGACAAAGGGGACCATTCACAGCACAGGCCACCTTTGAATTTGGGCAGGAGCACAGAACACCTGCTGGAACCCAACCAGCACCTTCTTGTCAGGCTTTTACAAAACCAAGCACTTCAAAACTGCATTTAACAGAACACTGAGCAATGAAAATGCCTTTTGATTACAATGCTGAGATGAGCTGTATTTTTGTGGATGCAAATTAGGCATTATAATGAATTCCTGTTTGAAATGGATGTATTTGAAGCCTGTGTTCTACATCACAACCACACGTTGCACATTGTCCTCAAAGCACTTGATTTTCAAAAAAATTTTGGCAGCCACACAATCACTGTTCTGGAATTTTTTCAAAGCCCCTTAATCAATACTCGCCTCATCCTTTAAATAAGGATGAAAAAGATTCTCTAATTCAAAGAACAATGTGGCAATAAACCAATTACAATAATTAAAGTATTGCTGTAATAAGGGTCATCCAGAAGGGCAAGTGATTCAAGCGATACCTGTGATTATAAAATTATTATAATTCAGGCTATTTTTTCTCCTGAAAACATTCCATGTCCTGCGTTTGTGCCACTGCTGTCTCGTGTTCTCTCTTGCTAAGCACAGTCAGCTTCTCTTCCCTCCTACCCCAGAAATCCACTGCAAAAGGAGAAAAAAAATATATATATTTCCCTGGGGAAGGTGAAGAGATTCTGAAATAAAGGAACAAGCTAATTAAATTTAACTGTGTCATCCCGGGCAGGCTGAACACCACAATTAATTAATCCAGGCCTGTGCTGTCCTGGAGGGGCTGGGGCTGCAAAAGGCACGGGGTGAAATGTGGGGGGGGACACGGGGCAGGTCCAGCCCTCCCTGGCAGGGTCACAGCTGCCACCCCCTGTGACAGTCCCCAGGACACTGCTCCCCATTTGGGGACGGTTTGCTGACAAATGGGGGCCCTGCAGGTGCCTTAAAAGCTTTTATGATCTCATTCCCAATAAATTACTCGGTTTGCAGAGCCGGCCTTTCGGTTTTAATGCCCCCTCAATCCGGTGCTTTAACTGGCCACAGCAACAGAGACAAATCCCAGGATAATGACTAAGAGTTCTCTTGCTGCATTTCCCACCCAATTCCTGCTGTCCCATAAATCTCCCCCTGCAGGAGCTCGGCTGCAGCAACAACGTGGGGCTGGGCACACGCCCTGACACCCTCAGAGACACGAGGGGATAAATCCACGGTCCAGCTCCCAGGCTTTGGGTGTTCTAGGTGGGAGAAGGGATGTCTGAGCAGCCCCAGAGCTCCAACCCCTCTGCAGCAGCTGGGGAGCCAATTTGGGATGGAGGGGTGTCCTGGTTAGAACAGCTGGGACCAGTTCATCACTGGATGGGTGTAACCCAAACCTGGGTATTCCAGAGCCTTCCATGCCATTGCCCAGAAACTGTTCTCAATGAACCATTTCCACCCTCTGCCCAGAGCAGCCCTGACCCCTCGGGCTGTAAACTGGGTGTTCAGAGGCCTGTGAGACAGGAGGGTGCTCCTGTGCTCACCCCCAGTGTGGAACTGGGAGANTGGAACTGGGAGACAGGAGGGTGCTCCTGTGCTCACCCCCAGTGTGGAACTGGGAGACAGGAGGGTGCTCCTGTGCTCACCCCCAGTGTGGAACTCCCCACCCTGAGGGAGGTGCTGGGCATTCCTGCCTGAACCGGAGGATAGATAATCTTGGGGTCTTGGGACTTTTTTGACCACTGGTGGGATCCAAAGAAGGACTGTGACCACCTCTCTCAACCAGACTGTGACCACCACTCTTGCCCAGACTGCACCACCACTCTTGCCCAGACTGCACCACCACTCTCACCAACAGGTTTTTCCCCTCTCCTTTTCCTTTGGACTCAGGGGGCCCAACAAACACCACTCTGTTCATGCCCCAGGGTGCTGGGTTATACATTTGGGTTTTGTGGGTTAAAGCCAACTGTTTGTCTGTATAATTGTATTTATTGTGTTATTTTATTAAATTGTTATTCTGATTTATAATCTCTCCTTTGAGTTGGGTCCATTTCCCCTGCAGGTTCATCTTTAAACCAGCACAAGGAGGGACAGGGTTTAAGGAAGTCACTCCCCACAGATCCCACATCCACACTCACCACCCCAGGCTGCAAAGTTTCACCACTCCAGGGATTCACTTTTGTGGTCAGGAAGCAGAACTAGCCCAGGGTTACACGGAGTAATTGGAGCTGCACAGCCCAAAAGCATCTCCCCAGAGAATCACAAAGGACTTGGGCTGCTGCCAGTAAATCCTTTGCAGAGCTGGTTCACGAATTCTGAGCTACTCAAACAACAGCCCCAGACCCCTTCCTTGCTTTTTTTATCCTGGTGTTCTCGTGTGCTTTCCCAGCAAGATAAAATAAAATTAAGAACTGCACAAACAGACCCTTCTCAGGTAAGTATCAGTCAAGCAAAACTCCTTTAGGTTGACACTCAATAGTCCTGTCAGCTCAAAGCACTTTGGGTCACAGCAATTCCTCCCCCCAAGGATAACAGAGAGTCTTAAGACATGAACTACTCAAAACCAGGTCTGCTTTTAATCAGCTTTAATATCAGAGCAGCAGCAGCAACCTCTCTGCTCAGGCCACAGATGACAGGTTTATTATCCTGCCTTTTGAAACTGATAAATTGGTTCGGACTTTGGGATGGCTTTTAGATACCCCCAACATAAAAATAAAATGGAAAAAAAAAAAAAAAGAAAAGAGGAGAAAAGGAAGAGAATAAGAAAGGAAGGAATAAAGAAAGTGGCTATCTTGTGAGATATTTAAAGCTTTGGAGGAAATTCAGACAGACAGACCAGTCGTGCTGCTGTCATCTTGGTTCTACCAGACTGGACAATTTCAAAAGCAAATATTTTGTTGGTTTGTTTGTTTGTTTTTTTTTAACTCTCTCCACGTCTGCCTGGTAGATTTGTCCAGCAGGGTATTATTCCACTTTGCAAAGGAAGAAATAGCAACTAATGCCTCAGCAGCACTGCTGCTCTCAGACACTGAATTAAAAGGCAGGTGGTGAGAAGATACTTAAAAGCAGTGACAAAGTTCCTGAATTAACTTTAAGCCTCCCATTAGCCCCACTAAAGACTGCAGGATTACTCCAGTGCTGATTTTTCTCAGCTGATGAACTGTTTAATTGGACTGAACCTCCTGGATAAACATCTCCATGGACATCCCTGGGAGAACACAGAGCACAACAAACCAGCCATGGAAGCAGTTCCCTCTGAGCAGATTCCCCCGGGGGTGGTTGTGAATTATCCCTCCTTTGGCACAAACCGGGGGGGAACCCAAGTCATGGCAATGAATAAACTGGCACTTCTGGGGTGTCAGGGAGGAATTATTGCAGGGAGAGGCAGGAAAGTGCACTTGTGCAGCCAGCACAGCCTCTGGCTGTGCTTCCAGGAGGAATCTCCTGCTCTGGATGTGAAGGGGGGGCTGCCCCCGGGATGGAACCCCTTGGAGGGGGGAGGTTGGAGAGGAGGAAGCAGCAACTTC
This sequence comes from Lepidothrix coronata, assembly GCF_001604755.1. Classification (NCBI taxonomy): domain Eukaryota; kingdom Metazoa; phylum Chordata; class Aves; order Passeriformes; family Pipridae; genus Lepidothrix; species Lepidothrix coronata. The sequence goes on from NW_016690377.1 coordinate 1,312,234, forward strand.
TGACAGAGAGCAAATATTTGCCCCGAAATAATCCGGTCCTCTTTAATATCACAAATGAGGAATCAAAACCTCCAGCACTGTTTAATCAACATGTTTGAGCACAGGCAGGGAACAATTCCTACGTAAACCTGACAGAACCAAATAAAGTTTATGGACATAACCCTAATTAATTTAGTGTGTTTGGATTCCTGTCCTCCAGCCTCTGCTGAGCAAACTGCAGCAGCTGCAGCTGGGTTGCAATGAGGAGCCAGTCGTGCCCCACGTTCTGTGGATCTCAGTTTGCAAATATTTGAGGCTCCTGCGTGGGAAGGTTGACACAGCACTGCAATCAATTAAACAAACAGGCTCCAAGGGCACGATTGACTGGGAGCACAGACCCTGAAGGGAACCGGCACAAAAATATGACTTTTTCTCTCTCTTTTTTTTTTTTTTTAATCCTTTTCGCCATCAAGGAATCCACCACCACGCCCCACTCCAGGAAAATCTGAGGTCTTGATTTATTCATGGCAAAAATGCAACAGGATTAACAAGTGGGAGAGGAATTAAAGGACGTGCTGGTTGGGAAATCACTCGGGCAGCTCCGGGAGCTGCTGGGCCAGCTGGAGATGAGCTGGGCTGAGGATGTGCCAAAGCTTCCTTGTGTTCCTGAACCAATATCCAGATGACTAAATGCCAGATTTGCTTCACTCAGGAAATCCGAGCAGCATTCAGACTGTGCTGGCCAGAAATATGGGCCTGAATTTCCTCTCTGGGCATTAATGACAAGACAGAGATGGCTACTTATTTTTTAATACAGTGTGTTATGAGCCCACAGTGCTGCAGAGCCCCAGGGACTGATTTGGGATCCCAGAGCAACTCCCAGTGTGGTCACAACAACCTGCCCAGGGACACCAAACCACGAACAAGGCAGAGACCAGCACAGAAAGCAGCACTTTGCTCCTCAGCAGGACCCCAGCGAGGAGTAACAGGAGCAAGAACAAAACCTCAGGGCAACGTTTTGAGCCAGAAAGTGCCTGAAAAGGGTCCAAGCCCTGGGTTTCCAGCAGCACATGGAGGCAGGGCTGGGCAGGAGCTGGACCTTGCCAGGCCTGACCCTTCTCCTGGCACCCCTCCCAGTGTGGGGTGTGCCAGGCTGGGGCAGGAGCCTCGTGGCACTGACAGGTCCTTGCAGGAGGGAGCAGGAAGGGTGCCCTGATGTGTGTTTGGAATACAGATCAGCTCTTCCTTCCTCCTGTTCCCAGCCCTGCCAGAGGCAGAATGACAAGGGCAGAGCCCAGCCTGGGCTGTCAGAGCTCCCCTGTGCCTCCCCATCCCAGCCTGGCACTGGGAAGAGGAGCTGCTGCCCCACCTCCCCTTCCCCAGGGCTGGGCAGAGCCAGGGCTGGGCACCTGGGCTGGGAACAGGCACCCACTGCCCTGCAGGGCCCAGGGATCTGCCCCAGCCTGTCCTGTCTGAGCGTCCAGAGGAGCTGGATGGACTCCAGGAGGGTGCAAAGCCCTCGCTCAGCACGAAGGTGATGCAAGAACAGCTCCCCAGCCCAGCCAGGATTCCACCTGCACCCTGCCCGGGCTGCCAGGGAATATTCATCACTTCCCATCTCTTTTTTGTCATTCCTTTTTGTTCTCTGTCCCCGCTCTTTGTGAATTGCGTGGCAAAGGATGTTTATATTTGTATTTACACGAGTGTTATTAGAGGCAGCCCTGCCAGTCTGACACTGCATTTACCAGCAATCTCACACTTCTGCATTCAGACTTTTTTTTCTCCCCCATTTTCTTTTCATCCTGGCTGAGGATGTTGTCCTACTTTCTTGTTTAGGAGATGATGTGCTTGCATTATGCATTCTAAATATAGGTTTTGGTTGGGTTTTGTTTTGTTTGGTTTTTTTTTTAAGGCAGGTTGACGTGGTCGTCAAAGGAAATGTATTCAGGGCTCGTTTGCTGCCCCAGGGGAGTTGTGCTTAAAGAATTGCACTGCAGGGAAGGGCTAAAATACGATGAGCTGATGTGGAGAACTACAGTTCACCCCGTGCTGTGTTTTACAGCTGGAAGAGAAGCCAAGAGACGTGTTTTTGGTGTCATTTGGGACTGGCAGGGCCTTTGAGGAGGGGAAGGAGCAGAGGGTGTTGCCTACAGGGGACGCTAAAAAACTCCCATGGACTAAGGGGCCTTTTAAAATCTCCCTCCCAAGACATCCACAGCCACCCCAGTCCCACAGAAACAGGGAGGAAGGGCTTGTTTCTGCTTAAAATTCCACAGCCAAATTTATCTGTAGTGCAACACCATTGATTTCACTGGACTTACAGCGGGATGAAGCTGGAAACACTCACTTATCAACATCCCCCCTGTAATTTCTCCTCCATCAGGTAAAGCAGCCAGGATACAGGGAATTGTTCCAGCCCCTATCCTTGTGACATTTCATTAAGCTGGGCTTTTAAAGCTTATCATTAGAGTCTTGTTGGAAGAACTTAATTGCATCCTATCTTCCCCGACGGAAAGATGCATTTGAGAAGTCAGCTTGCATTTTGATTTTTCTTTAGCTTTTTCAAGGTCTTTGTGCTGCACAGAATTTTAAGTTCCTCCCTCTGTTTCACTCCCTCTTCACCTGGGGTTTGCTCCTCATAACTGTTGATATTCCCATTCCTTCTCTAAGTGGAATGTAGGCACAGCCACTGGAGCTGACCTGGGAAACACCAGGCATGTGCCTTTGCATAGGTGGAAAAGTGCTAAAAAGGCCATAACCATTTTAAAAAATATATAAAATAGAGAATTTTTCTCTTTGCTGCACTGTCCTTTCCTTTAAAATTACCCCAAACGAGATGGAAAACTCCAAAGAGTTCTTTCCAAGTGCCACAGTGGACTCCTTCCCTCACAGCCCAAACCATGGAGGCAATACAGAAAGTTATAAATACTTCCAGCTGCCCAGAAGTGTGTCCATACAACTGACAGAGTCCTGTGAAAAGCCACCCACGGGAAACTGGGATTTAAGTGCTGTACAGGAAGCTTTGCTTGCAGCTCTGTCACTCCAGGGTGTTAAAGGGGAAGGGAAATATTTTCGCTTGGACCATCACAAACCCTGCAAGAGTCCTTGAAACCCATTCAGCAGAACTTTACTACCTTGTACAGGGGAAAAAAACTTCCCTTGTTGTACAAAACCAGTTGTATCACAACTCCTCGTGGCAGGACAGCCTGACCTGTCTGTCTTACCCTCCAGCACCAGGGCAACTTTGCCCAAATCCCTGTGTCTTGCCCTGGAGGAGCCCCTGCACCACTTCCTTTCATTGTGCTGTAATTTAAAAATCTATCTGTGCACCCAGACACTTCTGAAGGTTCCTGTGAGCTGCTCCTCCAGAAGGTGAACTGGCGCCCGAGGCTCTTTTGGAATTAGAAAAGCAAAGGGCAGAGCTGGTTGTTCTGTGCAGAAGAGCTGCCAAGCACTCACACACAGCACAGGGTGAGGGAAAACTCAGCAGCATCAGAAACCCTGGGTTAGAACATTAGAAACCATGGCTGGGTCCTGCTTCTGGCACAAAATGTGGAGGTGCACACAGACCCCACAGAGGTCATTCCACCTGCACGTGGGGAGAGCAGGACCAGGACCAGCCCCTCACTCCTCTGGGGCTTTTTGCCTCTGTTAATGGTCCCCAATTAGCTCTACTTTGTGCACTTTTGCACCAGAGCAGGCTGGAGGAAAACCTGAACTCGTCCAACAGTGCAGTGACACAAATAACCCCGGAATATTCCAATCCCACGGGGTCTGAGTGGGTTTAGTGCTGTATTCTAGTTGTGCTGGGTAAAGTTCTGCACAGGGTAAGAGGAGATGAGCAGCCCTGTGGTGGTTTTTTTGCTCAGAGTTCCTGTGTCCATCTGTGCCCGTGCCCTCAGCACGGAGGGGACTTGCTTTGCCCAGGTACCCGAGCAGAGCCAGGTCTGAATGGCTGCACAGGCACTGACAGTGGGAGGAATCATTGCCCCCTGCTCTCATCTGGGCTCTTTGGGGTCCCAAAGCCTTTCAGCCCCTTCCCCCTGGCATGTGGGACTCCCTGCTCTGGGGGCTCCTCTCAGCTCTCCCTTCCACACCCCTCCAGTGCAGACCATGATTAAATAAAGGGAATAAAGGGCTGCACGTCCCCCCTGCCACCCCAATCTCCCACTGGGACCACCAGGGATGTTTAAACACACCTTTGTCCTCAGGTGCTCGAGCTCTGGGTGTGCAGGAGAGGGCAGATCCCTCCTGGAAGGGCTCTGGGAGGGCTCTGGGAGGGCTCTGGAAGGGCTCTGGAAGGGCTCTGGAAGGGTTCTGGAAGGGCTGCAGTCCCACCAGCAGTCAGTGTGTGTGTGCCCTTCCCTCCAGCACTGCCAGAACGTGCAGCTTTGCTGAGTCAATTCTGCTCTAAATAAATAAAATTCCGAGGCTGCTCAAAAATAACAGAAACAAAATGTTCTTCTGCCTCGTTTCTCTCCCCCCCCTCCCTCCCCCCTGTATATTCGATTCCAAGCCCAGAGCCTGGAGAGCAACATTCCAAATGCTTCTCCCTGCAATTCCGGGGGCTTTGATGTTTACCTCGGGCACACTTTCAACTTTATACAATTTTAATTAATCCTTTATGGTCTGCAGCGAGGAACAAGCCAGAGGAGCAGAATTCCTGCTGCTGTACTTCCAGCAGGAATGTGTGCAAGGAGCAGGACCGAGGTGTCACCTCAGTGCCACCCAAAGAGACCCTTCGGAGAGGGGGAAAGTTCTCCTTGTCACCCCAAAGGGTTCTGCAGGAACCTCAGCCAGGGAGGGATCCCCCCCTTCCCTCCAGCAGGACTCAGGGGTTGAGGCTCCCCAGGGGTTTAAGTCACAGAAACATCAGTGAGGGTCTGTGGGGAGGTTACCACTGACCCAGCAATAAATACAAATATTTATTGGCAGGCAACGAGAGCGTCCAACCTGGGGGAGCTCACCCTGAGCTGCTCACAAGAATTACCACCGGAGTGGCTTTCCAAGGAAAACTAAAAGAGGAAAGCTGTGAATGTGTGGGGAGGAGAGAGGGTGTGAAACCAGCCTCGTGCTGCTGGTTTTTCTTCCTCCCAGTGGCTCCCAGTGCAACCTCGAGGGTGCTGCTGCTCTTTGAGATTCGGCGGCTCAGCTCACGAAATGAACCTGCCAAAGTCATCAGAATGTCACTTATTTGGCTCCTTTCTCCAGTGATTTGCCCAAAGTGCTTTGAGAGGCTCCGGTGGAACCCGTTTGGTGCCAGTTTTGATTTGTGGAAGTGCCACCAGGCAGGAGGGGAGGGGAGCTGCCTGCTTGGACCCTCCCCAGCAGGGACGTTCTGGCTCCAATAATTCAGGGGGTGGACTGTCAGCTGAGTTATATTGGCTTGGGCAAGCCCAGCAACTGACTGAGGAGCTGCTCTTTTTTAGTGCAGGTTTGGATTTCAAGGCACAATTTGTACCAGTGGCCAATATGGGGTGAACAATAGTTCACAGGCAGGAAGATAAGAGGATTAATAGAGCAAAAAAATAACAGCATTCGCTGTTATCTAAAGGTCAAGGAGAGCTATAAATTGCATTCACTTGGGGAAAAGGACAAGCGCTCTAAAATAAAAAGGCAAATCCTTAAAATGCAGAACAAAGTTAGTTTAAGCAAGGCTAATTTTTATAATAATGCAAGGTTCATAATTATGTCAGATTGTTATGGTCTATTGTAGTCAAATTTTAAAATAACTGCAGATTTTCCACGTTCAGTGAGGCTGGATCAAGAATTATTTCCTATTCTCTGACTGCACTTGTGAACCAAACCCCTCTGTGCTGGTCCTGTCAGCTGGGATTAACTGGACAGCTGGAGACTGGCAGGATAACTCCTCTCACAAGCTGCCTCTGATGGGACATATGGATTTGATTTCCACTTCCCCGGGAAGAAACTGAATTTCCACAGCGTATGCAGGCTTTAAAATAACCCAGGAGGTGTTTTACACCAAAAAGGGCTGAACACTCCCCAAATAAACTGACCCGGGGATGGCAGGGGAAGTGGCTCCCGACACACAGGCAGCCTCTGACCATCTCTCAGTCACCTTGGGCTGTTTGTACAGAACATCAGGAATTAGTTGGGTGTTTTTTTTCCCACTTTATTTGCTAAAGGTCCCCTCAGGTAACTGGGATTGAGGCCCAGAGGGGAGGAGATGGTGCTAATGTTTGGCCAGCACTGTTTGTCACCCTGAGTGCAGGGGCTGATCCATCACTCCCTGGCACTGGGCACTCCTGCTGGGCACCTGCCAGCCCCAATAATCTCACTCTTCCAGCCAGGAGATCTCCTCCCTGGCAGCCTTAATCAGATTATTATTCTCTCATTGACCACTCCTTGGCCCACGCTCCTGAACACAATTTATCCAGAGGTAAGAGAGGCACAGACAGGACAGGGATGTGCTGCCCCTGAGTCCAGCTGATGCTTTCACATTCAGGGAAGGTAATAAAAAATTTTAAAAAGCTACATTTCATTTATCTTCCAAACCCCATATTTTATCTTTGGCTTTTCAACAATTACTCCATGTGGCAATTATTTTTGCATAAATCAGTGCATGATTCCTGCACCGAATAAACACCCCCTGCAAACCACGAGCAGATGCTGCAGAGGAAACAGGAGGGAATTCCTGATTAATTACAGATGGAGCTGCTTTGGTCAGCCACAAATATCCAGTGAAAAATCACAGGCTGTTTAAATAACCCTCAGCAGGTCTTTGGCAGTGCTGGGGCTGCAGGTTCCTTCTGTGGTTGAACCAACACTGCACCAGGGAGAGCAGGGACAGCAAAGATCCAGCTCAGTGTTCTCTGAATCACTGAGTGAAGGTGGACATGGGATGACAGAGCAGTCAGACCCAGGGGTTCCACTTTGTCCTCGTGCTCAAAGCTTTCCTCCCCCACTCTTTGGGTTCCTTCCTTCACTCCCGATCTCACCATCCCCGCTGCACAAACTGCACCAGGGGAAGGTGTGAAACCCCAGCTCTGTTCAGTTCCTTCCCCTCAGCACAGGCAATGACAACGTTCCTCCCTGCCCTGGCACTCCCACTCACAGCCAAGGGACACTTCTTCTTCCTCCAGTTCCACTCCACAACGTCCTCTCTTGAAGCAGCAGCTGTGGAGTCACAAATGAGCAGGAAGAGCCTTTTCCAACACGGACACAGCAGCAGGAGGGAATCCTGCACACCCTGAGAGCCACCATCCTACCCCTGTCACCTCCTCCAACGCAAAAATCACCCCTTTTCCAGCTCTCTTTGCTGAGAGAGAATTTATCCTGCCCTTGGGAAGACGTGAAGCACCTTTCCTGCACAACCAGCCTCCACCTCACCAGGGAAGGTCCCTGGACAGACAAAGGCCAGGTTCCAGGAGGAGTCGTGCCAGGGGGGACTGGACTGTGTCCTGGAGCCCGTGGGATGTGCAGAGCTGCTCCATGAACTGCCAGCCCTGGTTCTGAGCAGGGATTAATGGCTCTGACAACAATCGTGGGCTCTGCTGGGGCTCTCAGAGCCCCAGGAACCAGCCAGGAGCTCGCTGGCCAGGACTGTCACAGTCACAAACTGCATTTGTTAGAAGCTGCACCGGCCCAAACGCTGAATAAATTCAATAATCTCCCCCCTAAATGCGTTAGTGCTGCCCAGCCAGGATCTTGATAGATCGTGGTGGTCGCCCTCAAGCAATTAGTACCAGAACAATTGCTCAGATTCAATTGGAACAAAGCACTGGCACTTGGTAATTGCTTTACTCTAATGAGGGAAAGAATTTCTGAAGAGGATATGGGCAATAAGAGCCAAAAAAAAAAAAAAATACAATTTATGGCGCAGGGACAAAAATAAACAGACTTTCAACAAGGCACACGAGGTCAGCTCCCAGTTACTTCGGTTCAGAGGCCTCACAACAAGCCCACAGTGAGGGGATGAGCTCAGGACTGAGGTGGTGAGCTCAGGATTGAGGTGATGAGCTCAGATTTGAGGTGATGAGCTCAGATTTGGGGTGATGAGCTCAGGATTGAGGTGGTGAGCTCAGATTTGAGGTGGTGAGCTCAGGACTGCAGTGATGAGCTCAGAACTGAGGGGATGAGCTCAGCATTGAGGTGGTGAGCTCAGATTTGAGGTGGTGAGTTCAGCACTGAGGGAATGTGCTCAGGATTGAGGTGATGAGCTCAGATTTGAGGTGGTGAGCTCAGGACTGCAGTGATGAGCTCAGCACTGAGGGGATGAGCTCAGGACTGAGGGGATGAGCTCAGCATTGAGGGGATGAGCTCAGCATTGAGGTGGTGAGCTCAGATTTGAGGTGGTGAGCTCAGCATTGAGGTGGTGAGCTCAGATTTGAGGTGGTGAGCTCAGCACTGAGGGAATGTGCTCAGGACTGAGGTGGTGAGCTCAGGGCTGAGGTGATGAGCTCAGCATTGAGCTGATGAGCTCAGCACTGAGCTGTGCCTCTGCAGCACTTTAGAACAGGGTTATTCTCCCGCCTTTCTGTGAATGACAGCTGCAACAAGTCCTTCCCAACCTCCCTTTTTAGCTTCATTAAAGAATGGATGGGGATGAAAACGGATGCCTGAGAGCACACTGAGCTCTGTCCCCATAAACTGCCAGGGGCTGTGTGATGGGTGACCCCGAGCAGCCCCAGGAGCTGCCCGTGGCAGGAGGACACTCCAGATGGACTGAGGCACCCGGCCAAGCTAAAATTCCATCTCTGTCACAAAAACAGGGCACGAAAAAAACCCGCAAAAATCAAACCCTTGCTTCAGTCCAGGTCTCGCTTTCCTTTGTCTTTTTGTGTTGTGTCTCTGCTGAGGGTGTAAAACAGCAGCCCAGAGCAGTGGCAGTGGCAGTGGCAGTGCCAGCCCACAGCCCCGAGCTGGGGGCAGAGGGCACAGCCCAGGGAAGGTTATTCCTGCGTGCACAAGTGCCTGCTTTGGCTGGGCACAAATAATTGAATTATCCACCCGATTAGCTCAGGAAATGGGAGGACCCTGGGCCGTGCAGCTCTCCCTGCCCAGCACCTGAACCCCAGCCCAGCCCTCACCTCGCAGCTGCAGCTCAGCAATTAGTTCCAGCAAAACCATATTTGCTTATAGAACTAATTAGAGATCAAGAAAGTGGCTCACTTTTGATAATTACATGGTTGTGTCCCATCTATCAGCCACTGTTAAATTGTTGTTATATTAATGTAAAGCTTATAATCACGGCTGTTCTAAATTGAATAAATGTTCTTGCCAATTCTCTAATGCAATTAATTTACATAAAAGCCTCTGGAACTAAAATTGAAATGATACACATCTTTACAAGGGTTTCATTTAAAACAAAGCTAAATAATAGAGAAATTATAGTTCTTCTTTCTTTTCTCTTCACATTCTTATTTTACTAAAGTTAATGGCCAAATAGTCATTGAAATGTGCCTAAACCAGAGTTATTCGGAATTGTTACAGCAAGAGCTCATTTACATGTGCAGCCATTCATTATTCAAGACATTAATATTTTAAACAGCCTGTTCCCAAACCGAGGGAGATTCCAGATGATGGTGCAGGAGGTCAGAGGGAGCTCTATTCCCTCAGTCATCTGCATGTAAATCACACTCATCTGTTTATTCGGGCGTTTGCATCTCGTGTGGGGGCACTGATGCTGCTGATTCAGACAAACCTGGCCAAGGCCTCCCTGCTAAAGGAAGAAGAACTGTATTTCCTGATCCATAAACCTGCCAGTGACCAAATTTAAACCAGTTCCACGTGGCTTTCCCAAACAGGGGGAATGTTGTGAATCACAGGAGCCAAGCCCAGGAACGGGGTGTAAAAATACCCGTGCTGGCAAATCCAGGCAGTGACTCAAAGCTCCCTCATTTCCTTCCACTGTCTCTAAACTATTATTCCCAGCAACCTTTGGAATTTCCTCCTCTTTTCCCTGTAATAACCTTATCCAAGGCTGGGAACACGCAGAGCACAGGGGTGGGTGGCAGCTCAATAACTCGAAATTCAGTCTGTGGCAGCTCCACAAACAGCAACAAAACAACCACACTGAAATCACAGCCCTCCCCCTGAAATGTTCCCTCCCGAAATTTGGATTTTTTTACCACTTATAACAGTAAGTTCTGCCAAAAAAAGCAGCACGTGCACGTGTGGAAATATTGATGCACGTGTGGAAATACTGATGCCTGTTCTCCCTGCTTCCCACATCAGGCATTGACATTCCAGGGTGGAACTGCAGCCACGGGAACAAATGGCTGTTCCTGGGAAGGACAGCCCTGGACAGGTGGCACTTTTATTGCTCTGTCCATGAAACAGAGGGAAGCAGCAGAGCAGGGGTGACACTGCCAGGGGTGCAGGGCTGGAAAAAGGCACAAAGTTCCTTTCCCAGATTTAGGAGAACCCCCCTTGATTAGGACACTCCCCACAACCTTCATCCCATGATGGGATTCAACAAGTTATCATATGGAATTCAATGTCTGTCAGGCTTTGGGGGTTGCAGGTGAATTATTGCTTCCTTTGCTGAATTAATTAATTGCTGCTGATATCACTGTGATTTCAGATTGTTCGAGAACATTTCCTTCAGCTTCCTCATTCTCGTGGCCTCCAATCTCCTTCATGCTCAGATTCTACTCTGCTCTACATGAAAATGTAATAAATTTATGCCATTGTAAAGATCAAAACTGGGCTTGTATCCACTCTGAGGGAGCTTTCTATGAATATATTGTACCACAAGTCTTCCACCCACGCCATTTATACTTTCATTTTTGAATCAGAGAAAGGTCCCAGTCTCTACAATTCTCCTTAAATACATTTCATCTCCAGCTATTTAAAATCATTAATAATTTCTGCTATTAAATGATGCAGAGAGCAGCAGGAGACACTGTGGGGATGGGATCTCCTGCCCAGCTGCTGTGGGTGGGGAGTCTGTGAGATGACACTGGTGTGGGACTGGCCTGGAATGAACCCAGACATTTTTATTTAAATGCCTCTCCCCTGGCAGGATGTTACCAGGAGCTCCTTCCCTGGCAGAGAATCCCTAAAACCAGCCAGAGCAGTTCCAGCCTGCAGAGGAACTGGATAAAACCCCAGTGCCAAACCCTGCCAGATAACCCTCCCTGAGATGGTGATATTTAATTTCTGCACTCCAGCCACACAACTGTTCTCTCCTGAATGACATCACCGGCCCCTCTCAGGTCTGAAGGCGCTGGGTGACATTTACATCTCCTTTTTCACGGCCTGCCACAGTTGTTTCAAGGGGAAAAGTTGACTCAGGAGATAGAGGGCAAATAGATCTGAGCTTAAGTTCTCTGAATTTCCCTGCATTTATTGCCCTGCCATTCAGTGTGGGGACGGTCAGCACGTCATTTATGGTGTCATGCTCATCAAAAGGGGTTTGCACTAATGCAATAAAGAGCTCGGAGGACCAGCAGCTCTCATAAAATGAGAATTAACAACAGAGCAGAATAAAGAGGGGAGGGAGGAGAAGAGACAGTCGTTAAATGAGTAGCACCAAGTCTGGCTGAGATGTGCTCCAGTCAATAATGCCATAAAGTTTTATGCTGCCTGAAGGGTGGGAGATGTGCCCACCTGGGTGCAGGTGAAGGGAGAGCCAGGAAGGGGGGGTGGATTCCCAGGGGCAGGAGAAGGATGGCTCCTTCTGGGATGCAGCAGGCAGGGTGGGAGGGGGCACTGCAAGCAAACAGGGCTCCAGCAGTGCCAGCCTGGGCACCTCACCCTCTGTCCCTAAAGACAAGGCCAGCATTTGGCTGGGCACAGAACTGGAGAGCAGAGACTGGAAACAGGTGTCACAAATGATGTATTCTGTGAAAAATACAGTAAAGGAGGATTTCAGAGCCCTGCCCCATCTGCTCTGGCAAATCAGCATCCAGCCCTTTCCTCCCAGTCCTGCCCTGTCCCCGGGGCTGTCAGATCCCTGGATTCTGCAGCGTGGGATTTGGGGTGCCAGCATTTCCCCGGGGCTGCAGGGACCCCTGACAGCACCCTGTCAGCTGAGGAACTGCAGGCACTTCCCGAGAAAACAGATCCAGTGCTTGATCACCTCCCTTCCTCTGGGCTCCCTGTCCCTCTGTTCCTTGTGTGATTCATAATTTCACCTGGTGAGGGCTCAGGGACAGCTTGGTTTATTTGGAGAGCGGGGAGACAAGTGTCTGCAGGTACAAATGAACCTGTGGGCTCCCCTCCCCTCCCCTCCCAGCTCCAAAGCCTGAACAACTCCCAGTGATTTGTGGCTGAACAAATCAAATGAGAAAAAAAACAAATCTCCAAACAAGCTCGGAGTGACTTAGAGCTACTTGACTTTCTGGCTCTGTATTTCAGATTTTGGCCTTAAAGCACTGATGAAAATCCAAGCTCCTTAAATCCCCTGGATTTTTCCGTACCTGTGCAACTGATACAATCAAAGTGCTGTGGTTGGACTTGTTAACCTGAGCCAAAAGGGCACCATTTATGCCCAAACCAGACACTGTGTTATCCCTTGGCGAGGATGTCTACGCATTTCTAGAATAGAACTAATGTTTTGATAATCATAGATATCACGTCCCTGATTTATTTACTTACACCAGCAAGTAAAACGGGCCTTCATCTCAATTCCATTTCAGCTACTGAGGTGTTAAAAATAAAATTAGCAGTGGTTTTAAGCAAATATCACTGCAATTGTTTTCCTGCAAATGGCAGACACGGGAAGACGTGGAAGCACAAAGAGAGCTGCCCATGTTTTATTTTGTACAGCCCAGAAAATGATAGCACAGCTAATGAAATGAGGGTGTCCTACACGAGCTCCAGCACTGTATAAATCATGAATTATACATCAGGCAAAAATGAGAAACTGCAATAGAATCAAACCTATATGGGAATAAATAAAACATAACAGCAGAGCTGCAATCATGTTTGCCCTGTTGATAAAACTGTGTTTGTGTTGGCAGGAGGAGGAGGGAGGAACTTCCCCAGTAAATGATTGTAAAAGCATTAATAATAATGAGACCGACACGGCGAGGCAAGAAAAAGGGTAATTAGCAAATGAGCTTCGGGGTCAGGGAAGGGTTTGAGGGGGGGGAAGCTGGAAAGCTGGAAAGGGAGTCCTGAATGGATCCTTGGGATGGGTGGGAATGCACCCCCTGGCTGGGTCACACCCTGACACCCTGCAGGGCCTCTGGTTCTGTCCAGGGAACTGCTCTGCCTGAGGAAATCAGGGATCCCCATCTCCCAGGGGGTTAAATCCCAGCTTCACCTTCCCCAGGGGGACGTGGGGACAGCTGGGGGGCTGCTGCAGGACAGGGGGCACCTCTGCAGGGGAAGAGGAGTGACGAAGGGAGAAGGTGGTTCCGTGTCTGTGCCATCCCACTGGGGAAAGAAGGAATTCAAAAGGGAGAAGGTGGTTCCATGTCTGTGCCATCCCACTGGGGAAAGAAGGAATTCAAAAGGGAGAAGGTGGTTCCATGTCTGTGCCATCCCACCGGGGAAAGAGGAGGAATTCAAAAGGGAGAAGGTGGTTCCATGTCTGTGCCATCCCACTGGGGAAAGAAGGAATTCAAAAGGGAGAAGGTGGTTCCATGTCTGTGCCATCCCACCAGGGAAAGAGGAGGAATTCCACAGGAAGAAGGTGGATCCATTCTGCTGGAATCTGCTGCGGATTCCTGGTGGGATCCCTGGAGGTGTCCTTGCTCCAGGAGCTGCTCCAGCCCTCCTGCTCACACACCTGGTTATCCTTTGCTGGGGTCCAGCCCCACCCAAGCAGGAGCTCTGCTGGGCTTGGATCACCAGCCCTGAGGTGCCACCACGTGTGTTTGATGGAACTCCAAGGAAAACACTCAAGGACAAAGACTCCACTCCAGCAGTGCCTGTAATGATCCCTGTGTTCCAAAGGAAATCTCTTACCCCTAAGATTACTGTTAACATTTCATGCAAATTGGATGCATCTCTCTCTTTTTTTTTTTTTTGAAGGCTCAGAATAATCTGTGCATATCTTTATATTACTTCTCAGAGCCATTAGCCAAGATGAGTTCATATTTTTATTCCCTTTGCACACCGAACACATTTCATTTCTTTGGGGTGGCAGCTTTTATTATTTAAGTCAGCAAAACCTGATGACTCCCATTACCTGCTCCCTCTGTTTCCTCTGTTCCAACCAGATTTATGAGCCCAAATCAAGGCTGGGATTGCTAAGAGTGGCAGGGTTTGCTCTCACCTTCTTTGCATTTTCAAAGAAAATTCAAAATAACCGATCAAAATAACTCAGATTATTAAGACAACAACAAGTGACTTATTGAAACCTGTTCAGCAAAACGTGTTGTTCTTTTTACCTTTAAAGTTTTAGCTCAGCAAAGAGAAGCTTTGGCTCCTTACAAACCAGTTTAGGGATGACTGGACAACACTCCTGAAGTACCAGTGTGGGGCACAGAAATATCACAGCAGTTGAAAGACATGGGAAGTAGTAAAAACTAAATGGTGGAGTCAGAGAAATCCACTGCTGGACTTCTGGGCTCGTTTCTCACCTCCCACCACAGCAAAAGCAACCCCAGGCCCACAGACCATAGGGAGTGGAGGGGTTCACTCCACTTGTGGCCACAGAAACGGTCGATTAAAACATTAAAACCTGGGTTTTTTCACTTCATTTGTTTACAGGGAGCTGCAGCTTTCACTGTCCGGGTGCCCAGACCCAAATGGTTCCAGTCGAGCTCCAAGGGAAAGGCAGCAGAAGTGACCCCGAGGTCGGGGCTGCAGCACTGGCAGCTGCTCACCAGCCCCAGCTGCCCTTCAGTGGAGCCTCTGCCTCCTGCAGAACCCCCCATCAATATTCCCAGGTTGGTGCAGCAGCAGGAAAGAGCCTTTAATTGAATTCTGGACCTGCAGGAGGGCGAGCTCTGCAGAGATGCTGGGAGGGAAGGGCTCTCCTGCCCGGGAGCAGCTCCCAGATCCAGGGATCACTGCCTGGGGAGTAGCATCCAGCTGGATCCTCCCTCAAACAGCCCCAGGGGACAAGCACAGGCCCTGCACGTCCCCTCCCAAACCTCCAGCAGGATGATGGGACTCGGGAGCTTCGGCCCCCGGAGATTTGGGCAGTTGAACCCGAACCCCACCGAGGTTTTCATCCTCCTCCCACCCCAAAAGCTGCAGACAGACAATGGACAAGAGGCAAAGACGTGGAGAAGGGAGGTCATATCCTGTGGCCAGGGCAGATTTGGGGCACTCAGAGCTCAGCTGTGCCCCTGCCCAGCCCCATCCTCTGCCAGGGGTTCCCAGGGAAGGATGAGCCCATCCCCTCCTGGGGCAGCTCCTGATGTTCCCTGTCCCAGGATTCAGGTGCTGTGATTTGGTGTGAGTTGTGACTTCTCACATTTAATGAAGTGAAACCCTCCTGGCCCACTGTGAGACACAGGCAGGGCTGAGAACCCGGTGATTTACAGCATTTGTGACCTCACTACAAATGTTCTCTTTGCTCTGCTGCTCTCCAGCCCCAACAGGAGCTGTTATTGAGGGCCCCGTGGAACACTCCTTATTATTTATAATTGCATGTAAAGGAGCCTTATCTGGGGGGGGAAAAAAATTGTATCTTAAAAATGTAATTTTATGCTAACTTGAAAAAGCACAGAAAAAACAACATGCTCTTGAAGAGTAATAATAATGTCAGTGGTGCTGCTGAACTCTGCTGTCCCCAGTGAGGAGCAGCTGTCCAGGCTTTGAGCTTTTCCAGTCTTTGCAGCAAGAATTTAACAAAGGTTTTCATGTTTACTTCTATTGTTTTTTGGTTTTTTTTTTTTTACTATCAGGTCATTGAGAGCTTTCATTTGATTGCTGGAGGAAGTCAAAGTGTTGCTGCTCAATCTGCTCCCTCTGCTCCCCATCATGCAGCCACTCAGAGCCATCAGGGCTCTGGTGGAGGGCTGATAAAAATCAATCTGGGGAAAACCACCTTTGCAATTTATTCTTCAATTTTTCCCCTTTTTTTTTTTCCCCTTTTGTAAATAAGAAATGCCTGTTTATTATCCAGTAGCCCAAACAAAAGCAGAAACCCCCTCCCTGTACTGTCACCACTTGGATAATGCAAACCACATTGCTCCAGAGTGTTTGCTTTCAGAGATTGAAAATTCATCTGTTATACCCGAGGTGCTCAAGCTGTGGAGCACATTGCAAAGGTAGCTCACAAATAGCCACATTTATTTATTTATGTTATTTCTCCCTTCTTCTTTTCTTAGCATTTGCCAGAGAGCAGAGAACCAGACCCGATTCCAGTTCAAAAATGACAATGTTCCAGCACAAGCCCAAGTACCTGATTCCACTGAATTTCAGCCTGAAATCCAGAGTGCAACATTCCAGCCTCCTGGACCTGCCCTGGGAGCAAGCAGAGAGCAGATTAAACCTTTAATCATGAATAAATAAACTTATGAATACAGGGAAATAATCAGATGATACACTGAAAAACGTGTTCCTGGTACTGGGCTTGTGAGGCTCCTCAGCTCAGTTTTGCCTCCCAGAAACGCTTTATTTCCCTGTGGTGTGGAGAGAGGGATGAACTCCAAGAGCTCAGATCCTGATATTGTGTGAGGAAGGTTGGCTCCATGTGACTCCTGGAGGAAAATATCCCCCTGAGCAAAGGAAGCCCTGAACTTCCATGGAACTGAGTCCCTTCCTGGGTGCAGGTTGTCGAAAGGCAGGAGGCTGAACCCGGTGTGTGAATCCAACACTGTCCCAAACCTCCACTCTGAAATGCCACAGTTTATGAGTAATCTTTTTCCCCTAATAGTCAGGCTTAAATTGGCTTAATTGTGAGAGATACAGCCTTAGCAATTTCCTTTTGTGATTTATAGGATTAAAACCTGTTTTCCTGCTGGCAGGCAGCAGTGTTTACCAGCCTCTCATCTCCTGTTCCCCTTCCATTCAGGCACAGTGATCTGGCATTATTAAAATTGGATTGTTTCCTTATCCCCATTAAACAAAAGGTGATCTGATACCCAGTGTTAAAACATTAGTGCTCGTGTTTGCCCCTGTCCATCAGCCCTCCAGCCTGCACCAGGGGCAGCCAGCGGAGACATCCAGCCCTGCTCTGCTCTGCCTTCCTTCAAAGGCATTTTGCTTTTTAGCATTTTGCTTTTTAGCATTTCTTTTTTTAATTCAGTATTTAGTGTTGTTCAGCATTTTAATATATTTTAGCATTTTGCTTTCTGGTACTTTTTGCTGCCAGGGGGCAGAGGGGCTGCGTGTGCTGGCCCAGGACTCCAACCCGCCAGAAGAGCGGGAGAGCTGCGGCAGCTGAACCACTGCCGGTGCTCCCCACCTCGGCACGAGGGGTCACACAGCACCTGGGACATGCCAGAGCCTTGTTTGTGTGGCATTAGGAGCAGAAAAGCCCTAATCAAAAGCCACACAGGCGAGGCATGGAGAGGCACCGGGAGCAGCAGCGCCCGGGGGAAGGGGCAGGGGCTGCAGGGGAGGGGGGAAGAAAATCAGTCTTGTGCTCTGACATGATATTCCTTTGATCAAACTAATCTCTTCGTACTTCTCTCCCCTCCTGTTGTCGCTGTGAACAACTTCTTGCCTTTGGGAGGGGGGGAAAAAGAAAATGGAGAGACACAAATAGATTGTGGCGTCGGAAAGCAAGCGGCGAGGCACCGAGGGATCAGGTGGGATGGGGACCAGGAGGGGTTTAACTCTGC
This sequence comes from Lepidothrix coronata, assembly GCF_001604755.1. Classification (NCBI taxonomy): domain Eukaryota; kingdom Metazoa; phylum Chordata; class Aves; order Passeriformes; family Pipridae; genus Lepidothrix; species Lepidothrix coronata. The sequence continues at coordinate 1,329,870 of NW_016690377.1, forward strand.
ATCCAGGGGGTCCTGGGCTCGTTTTGTGGAGACACAGCAAGGAAAAGAACCTTCTGTTTTTTTCCAGAAAGATCCATAGGTCACACTTAGGGGAAGCAAATTACATTTCCGAGGGCAACGTGCCTTCCTTTGAGGAACTGTCCACGGATTTAGCAAAGCCACACAACTTCCCAAACGCCCAAATCCCGCCTGGAATGAGGATTTAAGTCATGAAAAGCCTAAATGTAACTGTGCCTGGGCCTCATTTCAGTTTTATGCTTAAATCCTTCGGAATATGTTTGTAAATGGGGAACAACTGGAAACAAGTTGCAATAGAGGAAAAGCCTCATCCTAAACCTTGAAGATTGGGAAAACTCCGTAAGATAAGTCCACTCCATTAAGTCCCTGGAACAGCCTCCCATGGGAAGTTGCTGAGGGGCTTTCACAGGATGCACTCAAGGGAAATTTCAGTTTAAAGGTGAACTGCAGGAGCTCACTCACCTGAGATCCCAGGAAGGGAGAACCTGCTCCAGCTGGTCTTTAAAAATGTCACAAAGATCAGGAACTGAGGCAGGATGGGGACTGAGCTCACGTTTAGCTCAGGTCTTAACTCTGCCACGGATTTTTCATTCCCCACGTGAATTAGGAATAATATAATATTGAGAAGAATAATAATATCTGTGATTTTTTGCTGCTATTTAAACCACTTGTCCTTCAGGCTGAGGGAGCTGCCCACCCCCTTCAGGTGCTGGGCTGTGGCTCCATTTGGGCCTCCAGGTACCGGGATTTTACAGATCACAACAGGAGAACTGATGTTTACTTACCAGAGATGTTCTGCAATAACTGAAGGAGCTGATCCCAGAGCCCAGGTGAGCTCGTGAAGTGACGCAGAAGGAGAAATCTAATCTTGGCAAATCAGCTAATAAAGAGCAGTATTAACTGTGTTTCAGATCTCCTGTTTGGAAACCTGCATTAAGAACAGCTTTTTAGCCTGATACTTCTGCAGCAAACTTGCCCTCTCACAAGTGAGAGGAAATAAATAGTGAGGAAACTCTGCTAAGAATTTTATTGATTTACTTTTCCCTCCTCTGAAGCTGGTGCTGGTTGCAGGGTTTCTCTGTGTCAGGTTAATTTTTGAAGCCTTTCTGCCCAGCAGTTTCAAGTTTCTCATAATTCCTGCAGATTTCCTTTTTGGAATCGGGGGCGTTGTTGATACCAGAATATCTTATTAGCAATAAAAGTATATTACCTATAATTGAATGGCTTCTCAATTAACTAGTTGGAGAGCCAGCAAAAACAACCATTTCCCTCTGATGCTCCCTCAGCAGGAGGCTTTGGAACTGCCAGCGAGTCAATTAACGTCCTTCCACCCCCATGATAAATAAGGACATAAAATGCACAAGATTGGAATAAGCCAATATTGGCTCCGTGGAAAATGAAGGCAGAAGTTAAACAATATGGAAGAAAGCAGCGTTAAATGTATAATTTCTGCTTGGAATGCAGCCACAGCAGGTTGCAGATGCAAATGGAGAAGACAAGGGCATTATTCCCTAAGAGTGCAATGCTGGATGAAGTTCTGACCATCCCAGGGATCCAGCAGAGAGGAACTGAACTTCCAGCTCCCTGGAAGGTTCCTTCCAAGCCAAACCATCCTGGGATTCTCTGGTTCCCTGGCTCGAGCCCTGGTCCTGACACAGGGTCAGAGTGAACCCCCCACCCCACATTTCCCCCCAGCCCTTCCCCTGCCCAGAAATCAGGGATGTCCCAGAGCTGTTCAGGCCCAGGCAGTGAGAACCCCGAGCTCCCCGTGCTTTGTTTGCACAGATCCTTCCGTGAGATGAACTCCTAAGTGTTTATTACTCGAGGAAATATATCCCTGGCATTTAAAAAGTCAGCTCCCATCAGCGGGAGCTAAACACGCACCGGGCCTGCTGAGTGCTGTGTAATTGGGGAATTCTAATTGCAAATCAGAGCCTTTGCCTCCTTAGAAACCAGGTTGAAGTTTGTCCAAGGTAATGAAGCAGAGGGCTGAAGATCAGCCACGGAACAAATTGCATTAAGGGAAATCAGGCAGTTGTCTGTTCTGATTTCTCTCCTTGGAAAAGCTTTGTGCCACCCGGTCCCCGTGGCTGAGCTCTGTTATTATCCATCCTGCTCCATGAAGGGAAAAAAAATTAAGTGATTAAGGGGGAAAATATTACAATCAGCTCCCATTCATTCATCCCTCAGAACCCGACAGCACTTTATCCCAAATTCTCCGTCCCTTCGGATAAATAACATGGAAACAGGGAGGGAAGGTCGTTGCTATGGAACTTGGAGCATTGGGATGGAGGAGGCAGCGTGACCTTTGCCTCTGGAGATGATGTGCAGCCTATTTATATGCACAGCTGTACAAATTGCCAGAGTTTAATGTTAAATTCCACGGAAAATCATCTTCGCCCGCTCCGCTTTTGAGGGGAGAGGACGGGCTTTAAATATTTAATGGGCTTCCCGGCTGTGCAGGCACCTCTGGAGTTCCAGCAGCGAGCAGCAGAGATGGCTCTCAAGGCTCTGGCCCCCAGCACTTGGCAGCTTCTCCTGGAATGAAAGTCACAGAGCTCCATCAAACCCCGGGCAGCAAAAGGTGAGGAGGTGCAGCAAAATCCCTTCCCACACCTGCTCCTTGCAGGCCAAGTGCCAGCAGCATTCCCTGCTCCATTCCCTTTGATCCAGTGGATCAAAATCCAGCTCCTGCTCCTGCCCCCTCCCTGGGCCACCCCACGAAGCCTTTGGTCTGTTCTGGGGTGGTTTGAGTTCATTCCGTTTGTTTTTGGGGTGGTTTGAGGTTGTTCTGTTTGGTTTTGGGGTGGTTTGAGGTTGTTCGGTTTGTTTTGGGGTGGTTTGAGTTCATTCCATTTTTTGGGGGTGGTTTGAGGTCGTTCTGTTTGTTTTAAGGCAGTTTGAGGTTCTTCTGTTTGTTTCGGGGTGGTTTGAGGTTGTTCTGTTTGTTTTGGGGTGGTTTGAGGTTGTTCTGTTTGTTTTTGGGGTGGTTTGAGGTTCTTCTGTTTGTTTTGGGGTGGTTCGAGGTTGTTCTGTTTGTTTTGGGGTGATTCAAGGTTGTTCTGTTTGTTTTTGGGGTGGTTTGAGGTTCTTCTGTTTGTTTCGGGGTGGTTCGAGGTTGTTCTGTTTAAGTGAACATGAATGTTTATTATTCTTGTTTGTTTGTTTAGGTTTCTTTTAATTTCCTAAAAGGCCCTTTCCCGCAGGAGTTTCCCTGGAAATGAAACAAAGCCACTTCCTGCTGGCAAAGTTTTGAATAAAAATCTCAGGCAGCTGGAATTAAAAACACAAAGCCCTGGGCAGGTTTTGGATCTTTATGTGCTATTGCAGCCTTCTGAAATATTTAAAAACAGCCCAGAAGTTGTGCAGAATTCTCTGTGCAGGTCCTTGGAATTGGACAGTGATTTATACCAGCTGGAAACTTGACCTGAGACAATATTCTTGAAAAACAGGGGGAGGTTTTAATGCTTGAATAAACAAGAACAGCACAGAAGCTACAACGCTTGGTGGTTGCAAGGCTGGTCTAAATAAAAAGTGTTTAGGCAACCAAAACACCTCAGAAAGAGAGAAAGATGCTTAAACTTGTTATTAATTTGCATATTCAGAGGTACTTCATATGTGAGACAAATAATTCAGGGCCACAGGCACCGAGCAGAGTGTTTTGTAGTAAAAGAAGGATATTTATTGCCAGTGCTGAGGGATATAAAGTTATTTGAAAGGCATAGGCTTGACTCTCTTTTCAGGCAATAGGGGTTTATATTGGGTTTATATTCTCACAGCCTGGGCAGATCAATCATCCTCGGGAAAAAGGATTTCCATGATTCGGCATTTCTTGCTGTGTTTGGACAATTAGGGGCACGGACGGTCACTAATGGAATTTTCTCAAGTTTTTAAGTCCATTAATTTGCCTTGAATCACTGAGCACTAAACCCTGGAACGGAGTGAAAGCCCCAGACATGCCCACATGTTTGGTTTTTTTTTTCAGTAGAGGTGACTGATATTTTACCTCATTTTAGTAAACTGTGGCTCCCTCAACGATGAGCTTAAACCTTCACTTTGCACCTTCAGGGGCTCGTGCCCAGCCTTGCTCTGCTCTGAGCACTTTGCTGCTGACAGGAGTTGGGGAATTGGAGTGGAAAACACAGCTCCTGGTAAAGAGCTCATTGTTATTCTGTTATTTTTTCAATACTGCTCTCAATTTACCAAGGGCTCTAATTTCCCTATCAGTGATGGTGCTTTGAGCACATCCAGTTTGACTCCTCACTTACACCTGCCAGAGATCAGCATTTAAACAGCTCAAAAAAACCCACTCTTGTGATTCCCAAAAGCCAAACAAACCCGGCCCAGGAATGGGAAACCAGGTGAAAACAAGAGCCACAGGGATGGGAGCAAATGACAGGGAGCAATGAGGCCAAAATCCAGGAAATAGGATTTCCACCCACTTCCTAAGTGAGCTGCACGTGGACCTGTCCCTCCTGCTGCTTTGTGATGTCAGTGCAAACCAAACACCTCGAGAAAACAGGGCAAATAAATAAAGCCCGGTTTGTTACAGCAAATAACCACTGAGGGGGAATTCAGGGGCTGTGCAGCCCAGAGCCACTTTGCAGTATATTAAGCCAGAACAAGAGTTTCATACACCTCTTGTCCTGTGGGGAAGAAAGTTCTGTCAAAGTTGATCCCCTTTGCTCCTCTTGGATCCGCTCCTGCCAGAGACACTCCCACCCCATTGGAGCTTCCAGGGTGGAGAATTTGATCCTGAGCTCTCCATTTAATCACATCCCCTTCCACAACCCACTTCCAGTGGGAATTCAGCCCGTGTGGAACAGCAGGAATGCTGCTGAGCTCCGAGGGCTGGGGCGCTGATTCCATTAGTCCCGAGACATTCCCAGCTCCAGCCCCACCTGACGGGGCCAGGAGTGTTAAAAAACAAGGTTAAAGCCACACCAACAGCACGAGCAGGAGCTGTGCTGGGGCCAGGAGCAGCTCTGCCCATCCAGGATGAAAGCAGGGACTGGGAGTGTGAGCTTTCCCTCTCCCACCAAACGGATCTGAGAGGAGCTCGGAGCGGGAAGTGCCTCCCCAGCACAAAGGCAGGAGCGGGAGGGAGCAGCCCTTCCTGACCCCGGCAGCAAAGAGCCAGAGCTAATAACGCTTTTTGCAGCGCTTTGACAAGTTGATCAGAAATGTTGTGTTTGTGGAAAGGTTATAAAGGGCCTTGCTGGGCCCGGAGCAATCTCGCAGCGCCGGGGCCTCGTCAGATGAATCTTTTGCTGCAAGGCAGGAGCCCCGTGGGGCTGGTGCCTCTCACATCTGCCTGGCACTGATGGCCCACGGGGTCTGAGGGCAGCAGGCTCAGACCTGACCCTTTCAAAGCTCTCTGGGCAGGTGGAAGCTCCTCGTAACTCGTGCAGCCCTTCCCTGCTCCCGGCCCCACGCTGGGTTTGGGTCAGAGCAGCGCCGGTTTGAAAGGGATGGAGAGGCCTGAGAGGGCAAAAGGGCTCTGCCCAAATTCCTGCAGACCCCACCCAGCTGCAATTCCTGCCCTGAGGAAGGCTTGGATTGCCCTTGCACAGCTTCAAGAGTCTTGGCTGGAGGGTTGAGGGGGAGCAGCACATCTCCTGGGGGAGTCCTGTGCCTAAAAAACCTGACCATGAGACAGGGAGTAAATGGAAATACTACAATAATCACTTAAGTAAATGCATAATTTTTTTTGGAGTATCCTCAAAACAAAATGTTTCTCACCAGCCTGTAATAATTTAAAGGACTGAAGAAGATCATTGCTTAGGAAAAGTCACGTGGGGTTACTTCACACCACGCTGCCCCATTTTCAATCCTGCTCCCTTCTGCTTCCCATTAGTCACTAGTCCTTAGTCCACGTGGAATATTCCAGCCTTGCTGGGAAAAAATAAAAACCAACAAACAACCAACAACCTAATTCTAGAGTCAATTCTTGGTCATATTTTCTCTCAGCAACATTCCTGGAACAGAAGAGCCCCATCTGTGGGAGATGCAGTCGGTGCAAATAAACACAAGCTGTGATCCTGCAGCACTTCGGGTCCTGCCTCCTCAAAGCTGTTGCAGTGCAGGGAGAGAGAACTACAGTAAATCTGCATATGCAAATAAGAATTTAAAAATGGCCCTGGTTCAGAGAAGTGTCCTATTCAAGAGAGCACACGAGTGTCCTTAATTTAAGTCACGTGTGTTTGTTACATAAGCAAACTGCCAGATTACAATCTTTGTCAAAACCAGCCTTTTTTAGGGTTTGTTTTCCTTTGCAGATTCCAAGGGTTGGCCAAAGTCAGGCTGGTTATACGACTATTCTTACTTTTTCCATCGTTACTCCTCGTCGGATCCTTCCTGGCTCCCGTCCAGCAAACCTGCCAGATGTTGTAATTTGCACCTTGGCTGGCTGGTGCTTGAAAACCCCCCTTATTTTTAGATGAACAGGAGGAAATACGTCTCTGGTGCCTCTGATGAGTTCCACGAACTTCTCCCACCCATTAACTCCTCCAGCTGGCTGCACCCACCAGTGATGTGGAGCCCAAGGCCAAGCAGGGACTGCATCAAATGCCACCAAGAGCCCTACTGAGACAGGAGGTGGGAGTTCAGAAGGATCTCACGTGGAGAAAGCCCAGGGAGAGGCTGCCTTGGACCCACAGAAACCCTCAAAGGCCTTTCTTCCAGCCTGCCCAGTTTTCTGATGATCTCCAGGGCTGATCCATCCCCCGGGGCTCTCCCTCCTCGGTGCTGGTTCCAGGCAGTGGGGAGTTCCCATGGATGTGACTTTGCCCTTCCTGGGATTCAGAACTGGGCGGGTTATTTTGGTTTCAACGTGCAGAGCTGGTGACTTTTCCGGAGGTGGGAGTGTTGCTCCTGTGGCATTTACTCAGACAGTAAAGAGATTAACAAGACAGAGAGAGAGAGAGAGAGAGGGGGAGAGAAAATGAATCTGCTGCTGGGCCCTGGGTAGGAAATGATCTGTGAGTAAATTGAACAAGCTGGGATGGAGTAAATAGACAATTAACATTCCTTTTGGCAAATCTGCACCTGTCAGAAGAGCTGAAATGCTAAAGAAAAGGCAACAAAGGGGAAACATCTCTTAAATGAGGTCAGAGACGAGGAGGACCTGTTGTGCCTCCTCTTATGGACTCGTCCTCCTGAGCAGAAATTCTCTGAGCTTGTCATCAGCAAAAGATCCTTTTTTTTTTCCCCTCCCTAATTTCCTTGATAATAAATATACCTCAAAATAAACTTGTGGGGGTGGCAAGAATAGGAGAAATGTGAGTGGTTCGACTGCAAGTTCGGGAGGAAAATGGATTTGATTTGTCTTGAAACTTCTGGAAAAGACAAGGACGAGCATTTTCTTGTTTTGTTCAGCCTGGGCTTGTTTTTTTTTTTTGAAGCAGAGAAGTGCCGGAATGGCAGGGGATATAATCAGAGCCTCCATCCCTTCCACGTCTGTCTCATTTCTTGCACTAACCAGCTCTGTCAGACGAGAAGGTTCCTTTACCTCCGGTACCGGGGTGAGAGGAGAGCTGAGCAATGAGAAATTTAAGTGGCAACGAAAGAAAGTGGAGCCGGGAAGTGGAAAGGAGTCTGGCAGGGAGGGGAGGGGGGAAGAAAAGGCAAGACAAGAATGCAGCGATCATGACCTGTTTTCATTCAGTGCTTCCCAATTAAGGGGATTTTTTTCTTAGAAGAAAACCCTCTCTCTGGAGCACATTGGTCGTTCTCAGCGTTCTGGGGAGGCAAATTGAAAGCTCACGGGGTAAAATTTTTACTTCACGGTAAAATTACAACCGATTTTTTCCTACACGACAATAACAACACAGTTTTCAAATCAATTTTCCCTTCTCTTCTACTGAGATAAAGCAGCGAAGTTTTCACGATTTGAGATGGTTTGGGTTTTTTTTCCCCACGAAGATTCCCACTTAACCCCGAGCAGCCCCTCTCTGAAGGATCACACAATTCCTGTTTCTCCTCCACGAAAGCACCCGCTAATTGTCGGGTACAAAGGGAGAACTCGGTGCTGCCTCAAAGCTCATTTAGAGCCAAATCCTGCCTTAAGACCAGGCACAGAAGAGAAGCTGGACCACTATCTACAGTGTTTATTCTGTCCCAGCCACTTTATTTGCAATGTCTGGAGCCACTTATAGAACCGTATTCCTGAGCTGCCTGTAGAACCAAGTCCCTGTGCTTGTCTACTTGTGAACAAATTTGAAATTTTTATTTACATTTTATACCTGACAAAATTCACACTCCCTATGCTGATACACTATCCAGTGCAAAGACCAGCCTCAGGTATTGAAACATGTCAATAACT
>NW_016690377.1:1340219-1414619 GCF_001604755.1 Lepidothrix coronata
CAGCCTGGAGAAGAGGAGGCTCAGGGGAGACCTCCTCACTCTCTGCAACTCCCTGACAGGAGGGGGAGCCAGGGGGGGGTTGGTCTCTTTTCCCAGGAACCATCAGCAAGACAAGAGGGCTCGGTCTTCAGCTGTACCAGGGGAGGGTTAGGTTGGAGATTAGGAAGAATTTCTTTGCAGAGAGGGTGCTCAGCCATTGGAATGGGCTGCCCAGGGAAGGGGTGGATTCTCCATCCCTGGAGGTTTTTAAGCTGAGACTGGATGTGGCATCAGTGCCATGGGCTGGGAACCACGGCGGGGTTGGATCAAGGGTTGGACTGGATGATCTCGGAGGTCCCTTCCAACCCAGCTGATTCTGTGATTCTGGAGGGAAGGCACGGGACAAATGGGACAAATGTTCTCCCAAAGGCAGCGAGGGAGGGGCAGGACCAGCCGGACCCAGAAACCTCAGCTCTGCCTCTGACTGGAGCCCCAACTACCAAACTCGAAAACCATTTCAAACCACGCTGGGAAACGTTCATTATTCACTCAAAAAGGCGAGCACAGTTGGGTAGAGCAGCTTCGGGGTTTGGTTGGTTTTTTTTCCCCCAACCTTTAAAATGCTGTAAGCTCTGCAGTGTGGGTGTTAATGCAAAGCACTCAGCCTGTCACTCTTCATCCCCGTGTCACTCGTGTGCATTTACATCACCCACCCTGAGCAATAGTGTGCACGCTGCAGACCCCCCCTCTGGATTAACCTGTACATATATTTAGTGTGTGGTACTGTGTCGTATTTCCCTTTTACACGGAGCTTTCAGTTGTCTGCAGCACGTGGCACTCAAAACTTCAGCAATATTCTGAGTGTCAGAGCTGTCAGGATGATTAACAAGAGGCATTTGAAAAGAAAACAGGAGGTAGTTAAGACCTGCTCTTGGAATATGATTTATGGAGGTGTTTTATGGCAGAACCACGACTCTGAGACAAAACCAGCACACATTCAGAAACCTGAAACCAGGGGGTGCTGGGCCAAGCACATCGATTTTTGCTACAAGATTCCGCCCTTTTATTTGGCAAAGTTAGTTAAAGTCAATGAGAAACGATAAAGAATATTGTCCTTTTAAAGACAAGGAACATTTAGGGGAGAACTCAGCCCTGGCCATTCCCAGGATTTCTCCTGGAGCCCAGCAGGTGATTTCTGGCACTGAGTGATGAGCTGGATGCCGGTGGGTGAGGATGGTTATATGGAAACCCCTTACCTTAAGAAGCATTATTGGACAAGAATTGATTCCCAGTGGGTTTGTTTCCATTCTATAAAGTCTCTTTACCAGGGGACTCCAGCAGAAAGGCCCCTGTACCTGCCCCAGCCCTTCCCAAAGGAGAATTGCCACCAATTACCAGAGCAGGGCCAAAGACACCCCTGGAACAAGCAGGATTTTCCCAGTCTGTATTTTGGTAAACATTAAAAAAAAACAAAAAAAAAGGATGAATGGAAGGAAGAACCCTCCGTGCTCAAAACCCCCGGGGGAGAGCAGGAAATGTGCAATTGTGCCAAGCAGCTGTGAAAACGTTCCCCCTGACTCACAGCCACCTTCCCCCTCCCCTTTGTCCCAGCGCATTTACCTTGCAGGGGGCTGTGGTTGGTTGTGTTCCAGCAAGTGGGGCCTGATTTACTGAGCTGGAATTGCCCTGAAATGGAACATTGGAGAGGAGCAGGTTCCTAAACAGTTTAAGGGTCTGTCTGTTCTGAAAGAGGAGTCGGTCACGTTTGATGAGCAAACGTTTTACAGATCAGGAGATGGAAAATGACTGTATTTGGGTGTGACTCAACCTGCTCGAGTCAGAGAGGCTGAAGGGGGAGCAGAAATATTGGCTTTTGCTGAGAGAGACCCAAAGCACACCATGTTCCAGGTCATAGAGGGAGTCACTCACACTTCCCCCCTAGCCCCACTCTCCTCCAGCCCCAGCTGCTCTGACCCAAGTTCTCTGCCCCTCTCCACCTGCTATGTTTCCCCATCCTTTATCACCTCTTGCTGAAGGCAGAATTCACACTGGATGGTCTGTTCTGTTCCCTCTCCAGCCCTCCATCCTCCTGCCCCCTCCCCACCCTCCTTCCTCCCTGTCACATCCACATCAGGAGTGCAATTGGAAAGGGGATCTCCGAGGAGCTGCCTGTCAGACCTGTCTGCTTGGAGATCAGCTCTGCTGCTTAAAGTGGGGAGGAACGATTCCTGGGAGGAAATATTGCTATATTGCTGTTAGGCAGAGCAACTCTATCCAGCCGGTGAATATGACAGAGATCTATCAAAATAAATAAGAAATAAATATTAAGCCATCAAGCCTTACAAGACCACTTGGGTAGCAGGGGAGCACAAGGCTCAGAATATAAAGGGGATTTATTTTTTAACAGATAGAAGCAGCTACGTGCAGAACAGCCCAGGGAAGTTTCCGTGGGTTGGGGCTGAAATGCCAACGTGTTCCTGAGGCACCTCCAGGTAAAGGGCACGTGGAAATGAATATGCATTTTAACCACACCACAAACCCAATTGCAGTGCTGGGGCATCAAGTGGCAGGGATGGATGTCCCAGTATTGCATCCAGGAGCCAGCAGCTGCTCCTGCTGTCCTTTGCAGCCTTGGGGAGGGACAGTCTTGGGGAGGGACAGCCTTGGGGAGGGAGAGTCTCCTGCCCTGCTCATACCTGGCAGCCCCCCCAGATCTCTGCAATTCCTGCACCTTTTAGCTCCCATTAGAGAGCTTGGCTTTCCTGGGGGCCTGTTTTCACCTCCACCCTTTGGACAAGCCCCTCCTGGAAGCTCCAGGGAATCAGAGGAATCCAGTAGCCAGCACAGCCTTTCACACGGGGAGCTGGGAGGTGAACCCACAAAGGAACAGCAGCAATTTCCCAGCCAGTTCCCCCCAGCACAGCACTGTTTGAAGAGGAATTGCTGCTGTCTTGACTTCCCTTCTCTGCTGCAGAACATGCTCTTGGCTTCTGGAGCAGAGAGGCTGTGGGTGCTCAGCCAGCCAGATGTCCACGGGAGAAAGATGAAAAGGAAGCAAGTGTTTGATCCTTCAAGTGGATAAAATGGCACTTCCTGCACCAAGAACGTCAGAGAAAAAGCAACAGCCCATAAGACAAAAGCCAGGCTTGAAGGATGGGGAGACCAACACAATCTAATCTGTCTTTGGTCAGTAAACAAACCCAGAGAGAATGGGTTTGCAGCGTGTTGACAATGTTCTGGCAGTTCATTAATCCCAGCAAAATCTCTCCAAAGCTACTGATGCATGGATTCCATTTTCAAATTTCTCATTAGTTCCTCTTTATGGATTAAATGCTGATGTTCACGAGTGAGTGCACACAGCTTCAGCTGATGGATGTAATTGGGTTGTAATGGATTTTAGCTGCTGTTCCCTCTGATCCAGCCAATTTGAAAGGCAGCATCACTGTGTTCTCCCCAGCTCTCTGTGGGGAACGAGAAATTGAAACCTGCAAGATGGAATTTATCAACTTCCATAAAGTTCTCTCCAACCATCATCAGACTGCTCAACTCCTCATTGTCATTCTACCCCCAAACTCTGGTTGGGCCATCAAAATATTAAAGTGCATCTGCAATAAGTAGAGTTGATCCTTCAATATTCTCTCTGTCCTCGGCATTGATTTAGGTGCTGTAAATATTACCCAGCCCAGGGTGGCATTAACACAGCAAGAGCTTAACAGAGGGAACACAAAGTGGTGTGAAAGGATTTAAAGGCTGAAGAACCTCCTTCCAGTTGTTGATACACCTGTATCTCGACAGATAAATAGATAAGTGATTTGCTGTCACTATGGGGAGAGTGGAAAAAACAGCTTCACCCTTCCTCCCCCTCCCCAAACAGCAGCTGACTTGCTCTCAGCTTCAACCCAGCCTTGGCCAGCCAGAGGGATGTGGAATGGTGAGGGAATTCCCACAAGGGAATGTGGAACACCAAGGGCACAGGTAAGGTCACATAAACCTCTGGAAATACAAGGATTTTAGAAAACCACAAAAAAAACCCCTCATATCTTAAACTGGAGGAGAAACTGGGTGGGACTATCCTGAGAGAGAAGCAGTGGCCAAGGCCAACCAAAGCTGGGAAGGGGATTTAGGGAAAGGATCCCACTGCTGGTTTGCTCTAAAAGCCCCACAGGACTGCAGAATATCCTCCTGGGATTTAATTCTTCTAAAAGCTGAGGGTGCAAAATGTTTCTTGCAAGAGATCCAGGTTTTAGCTTCCAGACTCCCTGTCACTACAGACATCCAGCCTGGGAACACCCCAGACTGTGTCCCTGGAGCTCCACAGTCCCCCTCCACGGCAGCACTCCTGCAGGAGAGCTCAGGATGCTTTTCCAAAGGTTTTTCCAGCGGCAGGGGCTGAGCTGCCCGGAGAATGTCATTGCTGCACAAAGCCCTGAGCTCTGCACACAGAGCCAGGCCCAACCAGCATTTTCATGGTCCTTAAATGTGCCATTAAGAGCCCAACCTGTGCGGGGGATGGAGCTGCCACGGCCCCCCCTCTGCCCCAGAGCTGCTCCCTCTTTATTGCCTCCAACTGCCTTTGCCTCAGGCCCATCAGCTGAGCCACCCCAGCTTCCCTGAGCCAGCTCCCTGCCCTGGCAGCTGCTGCCACCACCAAACCCACCCTGGCAGCAGCATCCTGCCTCCCTTCCCCATCCCAGGCCAAATTCCATAATGGCTGTAAGTGAAAACTTCATTATGGACTTCAGTGGAGGTGTCGGTGCCCGGAACAGGGAGGGGTTTGACCTGCTCCATGACTGGCCACAGGATCCCAAAGTGATTATAAAAACCCAGTAAGACAGACTTTAAATTTCTTAGTTTTACTGCTGTCATTATTAGAGCCCCCATTTCCATGCCATGAAGGTGTTTAAGGGCTGGAATATCAACTAAATGATGCAGCCTTTCAGGACAGACAGCCCTTGCCCTGGCAGCCAGTGCTCAGCTGTCACTCCCTCACACAGAGGGGCTAAACCTGCTTGCTGGGCTTAGTTGGAACAAACTTCCAGCTGGTTAAAATGTTCATGAGACCATTCACACACACACAAAAAAAAAAAAAAAAGAGAAAAGCTCAGAAATAAAATTTAACCCAAAATTAGCTGAGTTTCAGCAAAGAACTAAAGCAGGGGGTTGTGTGCCTGGGAACAACCTGAGCAAAGTGGTGGCTTGGGCAGGGCTAAACTCGAGTGTAAAACACCTCCCCTCCCTTCCCTGCTGCTGGAACACAAAGGCCTTCTCATTTATCATCACTGATTCTCTCCACCAAAATCTCCTGTACACCTTTAATTAAATTATTGCAGTCCTTTGGTGGATTATGCATAAATCTTCATTTGTTTGCTTTATTAGCATTCGATCTGGTTTGTTGTTTTTTTTTGTTTTTTTTTTTTAATTGCAGAAATGTTCCCCCCTCAGGCAGCAAAGCAATATAGCTCAGCTAAAGCAGGGGTTTGGTGAGGGTAGTCAATTTGATTAACATCACTGTCAATATGATGGATGGAAATCCTCTCAAATGAGTCGCCCAATACCTCGAAATCATCGCTGGAATATTCCTTTCATTAGGACACAAGTGATAAATTCACTTTAGAACCACGTTGGCCTGCCCCAGGTTTCCCTTAATATGGGGAAATACAGAGGCTTTGTCTCCAACACTTTGAAATCCACGTCTCAAACCTTTTTATTTCCCTGTCTGACGCACGAGCCTTAATATTCCTGTCTCAGATTTGCCAAAACACTTCGCCTCTGTTTCCACCAAACTGCTTTTCATGGCTGGAGGGAGCTCAGAGCCCCAGAATCTCCTGTTCTCCCACTCAATTCAGCAGCATTTCCTTGCATTAGGAGGAGGAACAAAACAATCACCAGTGGTGGTTTTTCCTCCACGCGAAGCACGTTCCAAATGAGGTCTTGGGGCACTTTGGCAAACCAGGCTCAAAAAAGGAGGAGGGATTACAGGTCAGGTTCAGCACAGAAACTCCCAGGAGCTTTAGACACTCATTGAAGGGTTCAACCACTGCCTCTTTGAAAGAGCAGAGACAGAGAGACTGAGAAAAGAGAAAGTAGGTGTGTGTGGTGAAAGGTGGTAATTCTTGCACTTTCCCAGAGTAATGCTGTATTACTTTCAGTGAGACACTGCATATAATTAACCACCAAGAAAAGAGACCTTCCTCCCCTTTTTTTTCGCCCTCTTTTGTCTTTTTAATTAAATTATCTCCCGTTCTCAGTGATGCTGCCATTATTCCACACAATGTGTGTTCATTAGAAATGCACTTACACTTATCATATCTTGATTTATCAGCTCTTCCCCTCATTTCCACGCTCTGGATTAACAGGCCTTGGGACAGAACACACTGAGGGAGTTCAGAGGAGCCTGGGAGAGGCTCCAGCATCAGCAACCCCACACGGAGCCCTTCACAGAGCCCACACATGAGTGTAACACAACCATTGTCTGAAGTCCCAGGCACCCTTTTTTTGGGTGTCTGGAGCCTTTTCTGTGGAGCAGTTTAATTCTGTGAGTGATTCAACCCTCTGACTGGGTGGGCTGATGGGACCCTGCAGTGGGAAACACAAGTCCCTTTGGAATTCCCACCAGGCCACTGACACAGGCAGGGAAATAAGAACTTCTCGTTCCAGAACGAGCAAAAAGAAGCTCCTGGAAGGAAATAAGTGTCTCCCCAAAATCCAGGCAAATTTAAAGCTGAGAAGCAGAATTTCCTCGGTGGAGGGGCAGGATGGAATTTTCCCTTTCAGAATTTTACCTGCAAGACATTTTTTCCACCCTAAGGTGGAAAACACACTTGGGATAACAAAACCTCAACAGAACCTTCTAACACCAGCAGAACTCCCAGAGGGGAGTTCAGACAACCCAAGGACTCACCCTGCTCCCTCTCAAGCCCTCTTTGGCCTTTCTGGGGGTGAATCCCTGCAGCAGGAACCTGTCCCTGGGCAGAGGCATTGGCAGGGAGGGCGTCTGGCAGGTCCAGCCTCACCCGGGCTCGGCTCTCCAGGCACAGCCAGGTTTCCATGGAGAGCAGGCAAGAGGATTCCAGCTCCTGGGAGCAGAACTGGCAGGATTCCGGGAGGTGATGAGCAGCTGGGTGAGCACTGGGTGTGATGTGGAGCTGGCAGGGTCCCTCCAAAGCTCCAAAGTGTCCCAGGCTCCCCCCACCCTGTGCTGTGCAGAGCAGGGAAGAACATCCTCAGGCATCTGCAGCCTCCAGCCACTCTGCAGCCACAGGATTTGTTGGAGGGCAGAACTGACAGGCAGGGAACAACAATCTCTTACTGATATGGGCTCCCTGAGCAGTGATGGAAGGCAGGGTGAGTGCCTGTGACAGGCAGGGGCTGCGGGATGTGTCGGAGGCTCCATGGAGCGAGCCAGGCTACAAATGAAGAGACACGGACATGGCACAGCAGATAAAGATGTAAGTAGGTCAAGCATCACTTTCTCGGGATGGGAGTGACATTTTGGCCTTACACAAAACAGGAGTCATGTGTTATTATTTGGTTTGAGCCCATTAAACACGCTGGCTGCCACCAGCAAAGCCATTTGTATTAAAATCACCCTGATGATTCCAGCGCTCAGCGCTGTGCTTGCTCTACAAGGTTATTAATTATGCACCCAATTTGACAAAGATAATAACACTCACCTGGCTGCAAGGGGGAAGGGGAGGCTGGAGGGTTACTGAGCTGCTTCTGTTGGGGAGATCACACACGCTGGGGCTGCTTGTCTTGAACAGATGAACAAGGAGCACATAAACACACCTCTGGCAGTGAACAGCTCCGCAAACCCTGCACTGCTGGTTCCCTGCACAGGCTGCAGCACAGGGGGCTGAGGAGCCAAGACAAAATGCAATGAGCAGCTGGAATCAGTGTCTGGGTGTTAAACACCGAGTGAAGGTGATGGTGCCTGTGCAGCCAGCTGCAAGCACTGCAGCCTTAAACAAACCCCCAGCGCTCCACAAGTGGCTGCAAAGCCACTTCCCCACCTAAACCTGGCACCCCCAGGTGCCAAAATTCAGAATTCAGCCACGTCCAAACCACACCAAGGGTTATTATTTCTTTATCTCTAGGCCAAGAGCCTCTTTGTACAGATGCTTTAACTCGTTTGCAGTCCAAAGGATGTATCACTTGGGGTATTGATTTATTTCTAAACAGATGTAACAACTTTCTAGGCAGAGATGCTGAAATGAGTAGGATAAATCAATTGAGAATATTTTTTCTGCATGTCATAAACCAGTTTTGCATTCCACAGAGGCCCAGGGTGGTTTTGTCCAATGGATTATTCTTTTCATTAGTGTCCCATCAAAGCCAGACCAACCAGCTGACTGTTTTCCCCACACACACCCCAAGAAAGTTAAATGCTTAAAATAACTGCTGATAGAAGTGGTAATTCAGAGCCTATTGTTTTTGATAATTAGCATATTAAAGGAAGTCAGCTAGAGGAAAATATCCATTTATTAAGAATAATGAACCTTGCCTCTCCCTTAAATACTTCAGGATTAAAGATTCCCAAGGCAAAGAGAATCTGCAGACAAGAGCAGTTCATGGGGCCTGGGGTTCCTCCCCAAAATGATTTCCCAAACCACTGGAAAGGCCCAGCATGAAGAAGTTTCTTCACTGGCCACACTCCTCCCAGGCATTGTTGCTTTAATCCAGCCACTCTTGATTCAAGTCCTACCCATTTAATCCATGGATATATTTTCCAAACAAGGTGAGGGGTTTTTTTTATGCTGAATACATGTGGCACACACACAGCTGAGCCTCCTCACTGCCAAAGCCACAACCAGCAGGTTTTGGAGATCAGATGAATCCCAGACCTCTCCCTTCCCAGGATTCCTTTTCCTCTGCCTCGTGTGCATCAGAAATGGTGCTCCTGTTGCTAATGGAAATCACTGCTGGAAGAACTGGCACCGGGACAATAAATCTTTTATCACTGCAAGCTTAAATGGCGACTGAAATCATTCATGAAGCAGTTTTATTTAAAAGTTGATTATTCAATTGAAGTCGATTTCAGTGACCTCATTGGAGCCTGAAAAGATTTACAGGGGAGCTGAGCACAGTCACAGGGGCCTTGATGACTTCATAGAGCTGCAGACATCAATTGTCTGTGACTCACAGAACTTCTCCCAAATCCCTCTGCTCCCTCGCTCTGAACCAGACCTCAAACCCCATCTCAGACACGCAGGATTGCTGGAGATACCAGCAAAAGATAAATGCAGGGTACCAGGACTCTTGGAGAGAGAAAAAAGAGAATGAATTAATGGATTCAGCCAGTGTAAGCAAAATCAAGATCTGGCTCCGTGACACTTCATCAGCATTTCTTTTCTGGCGTGACAGAGACAGATGGGCTGTTTGGGAAAGGCATTTTTAGAGGAGGAAGAGGAAAAAAAAAAAATACATTTGACCCAAGTTTTGCAACAAAACATCAAGCAAAGGTGGGGGAAGAGAAAGACACGAGTATAAAATGATCCTAGGTGTGATGATCCTGGACTGTGATGCTCCTTCCTCCCCTCCCCTAAATCCCTCACCTCTCAAGCACCCTGGGGAGCATCAATGTGATCATTACCAATTATGTAACAGAGGAGAAGAAGAGGTGAATAACTCGGGCTGGAGATCTCCTCGGGATTTATCACCTTGCACGTCCCCGTCTCCATCGGGAAACTGTCACTGGGAGACACGGGGGGGTGGGAGCTGCAGCTCTGTGCTGATCCTGAGACAGTTATTCTTTATCAACAAGTGAAAAATGGGTGGAAATCCATCTGGGTGTTTGTCTCTGTCATTAACACAGCACAGAGATGAGCCCTTCCATAAATCACTTCACAGGAGGGTTTGGGTGGGGAGGGACCCCTCTGTGCTCAGCAGGGACATCTCCAACTGCATCAGGTTGCTCAGAGCCCTGTCTGATCTTACTGACCCCAGAAGGACTAAAAATACCCACAACAACCTTCCCAGGGAAGATCTGTTGCTATTTTTTCAGGTATTTCCAGCTCGTGCCCAGAGGAATCCAAGAGGTCCCTCCAAATTCCACTGTGGGAGCTGTGAGACAGGAGTCACCTGAGGAGCCAAACCACTGCTGGGAGGGGGAGAAACACCCCAGTTATGCCCTTTGGATACAGTAAAAATAACAAAACCAGTTCACTTTGGGTGTATTGATTTTGGCCTGAATAAACCACCTTTACCCTTTGACACCTGCTCTCAAACATTAGGATACAAATCTTAAAAGAACTCTGGAGTTTCTCAGGGTCTGGCTTCTCGAGGACATAAATTTATCCAGAATAACATCTGAGGGACGAATTAACAATAACTTCCTCTCCAGTCCAATTAAAGGTTGTGTGAATGACTGAGGGATGAGTTCATGTCCAGGGTAGCACTGGTTGAATATGTCATTAATCTCACCTCAAAATAAACGTGGGCCATAATGAAAAAGACAGCTCACTTCGGAAAAATCATTATTTTTATCGACATAAAACAACTTTCTGCCCCTTTTCTTCCTCCCCCCCCCCCCCGTGGTTTTTTACCACGTTAAGGATTCAAATTGCAGAGAGAATTACTGGGACCAATTTAGGGCCATTTCAGCTCAAGGGGCACAGTGGGGTCCATCCAGTGCCATTGTCCAGCCCCCTCCACACGTGGAGCTGCTCGAGGCTCCCACAGGGCTGGGAAAGGAAAGGGGCCAAATCCTGGGGGGGCTGAGCTGATGTGCCCACGCTGAGCTCTGCTATTTAAAGAGGTGGATTTCAGGCACTGCAAAACCCCTGGGAGAATTAAGAGGCATTTGCCAGGCAGGTTTAACTCTCAGGTGCGGCCCTGCCTTGCCAATAAATGTCCCTGTTTTCCCTGAAATAAGGATTTATTTTTCTCTCATGCAAAGAAGGAGAAAGGTTAATGAGGAGTCAGGATCTCTTTATACACCAACTTATCTTCCAGTGCTCTGCCTTCCCTCGCAGCAGCTCAGACGCAGCAGCATCCTGGATGTATGAAAACTGCTTTATTTCCAGTAATTAGAGAAACTAATGAATCCAAACACCACAAAAGGTCCAAATCTATCAGGGCTGTCTGCTTCCAATTTGTACCAGGCTCGGCGTGCTCGGAGACGCCGAAGAGCAAATTGCATAATTAGGAAAAGGTTAGAGAGTTTTTCTGCAAGGAGTTTATTCAAAGCAATGACTAACACCTGCTGGCACATTCCAAGCCTTTTGTCACCTTGTGTTTTTCCAGCTCAACACACACACAAGAGTTTGGTCAAAAAGGCTCCAAGTCACGATCTCACAAGTGCAGCTCCCCGTGTTTCCACCTCCCTGCTCGGGTGGCTGAGGACTGACAGGAAAAGCTCCAAGGAATGAGGGGGAATTCTTGAGGCAATATTCCAGTTGCAAGGGAAGTTCCCCCCCCAAAAAAAAACACATTTGGGAGCCCCACACTGGAATTGCAAAGGACACGTCTTGGTGTCAGAGGGGTGGAACCATCAGAGCCGATTTTCCGCCGTTTTATGGCCACGGGAAGTTTAATTTGCAATTTGGTTTAATTATTCCTAATACACTTGATGTTCCAATAATTAGCTTCTGCAGCAGCGTGGGGGGAAAATCTGATTTATCTGTTTACTTCCATCTTTAGCTGTTCAATGAGCTGTTCTGTCCCCTGCTCTGGAACCTCTTCCCACGGACACTGGGAACTGCAGAACAAACCCTCGCCTTTGCAGCCTGCCCAGAGCTGGCAGAGCCAGGCTGCTCTCAGGGCCTTCTCCCCTTTAGTTTTGGTGCCTGTTTTCCAGAGGAGAATCTTCTCCTGCCCACTGCTGGGGACAGAATCATCCGTGAGAGCCCCAGGAAAAGACCTGAGCAGTCCTAAAAAGCGTGAGCTGCTGCCTCTGAGGGAATCTCTCACTGACCAAGGTGATCCAGAACTGCTGATCACAGCTCTTCCTACCAACCCAACCTTCAGCCCTTCATGGGTGCATACTCTTTGCAGATTTTCATGGCATTTTCTACAGGCAGAGTCCGTGTTTTGTGTGAACCAGCTGAAGAGTTTTATTCATTCACCTTTCAGAAGGAGCCCTGGGTGAGCTCAGTGTTCACCCACCAGGAATCCACAGGGATGTTCCACTTGTGACAACTCAGTTCCAGCAGCTGGGTTTCACTGCCTGGGTTTCACTGCCTGGGTTTCACTGCCTGCTCCCCACGTGCCAAACCATCCCTGTCCCTGTGCACCCCACAGCACAAGAGCTGCATGTTATTAAAACCCAGGACTGGGGAGATAATCTGTTCACAGCTCCTTCCTCCTCCCTTCCCATCCCCTTAGAAACAGCTCTTCTCCACAGTAAATAAACTTAGAAAGCCTTATCATTAATTCTATTTAGGCCTAATATGTCATAAAGGCAGGAAAGCAGGCCATTTTCCTCTCTGCTGGGGCACAAAACACGGATTAACTATTCCAACCAGAGCTGTGAATGATTTATTAATTCAATTTTGGAGTGTGTGACTGTCACATCATATAAGTTCGTTACAGAAAGAGTCTCTCTGAGGGCTCCTCTCCTCTTTCTCAACCGTCTGACTGACATTTCACACCCTCACAACCACAGCCACCCATCTCCTCACCGCTGCTCCTGTGCCACACAGAGGTGACACCACTTTGTCCTGCCCGTGGGAGAGGGTTTGTGTGGGATGTGTGGGATGTGTGGGATGAGGGAGAGCCCTGGTGGCTGCTGAGCCATGGCAGGGATGCTCCAAGCAGGCCTTGTGCTCAGATTTAGGGACTAAATTTAGCTCTGTGTGGAGCTGGGTTGTCCAAAGTGATGCCCAGCTTTGGTTGTGTTTTTTTTTAATTTTTAATATCACCTCTTTCATTTCTTCCTGCCTGTAAATAAATAAATAAAACCTCATTCCCTTGAATGTAAAGAAAAAAAAAAATAAGCAAGGTGTGGAACCAGCACTTCCCCCCTGGTTATGGACCAGTTTGAACGGAGGTGCTTGGAAAAGTTTGCTTCAACATTTTTCACTTGTTGATGTAAAAGGGGTGTTTCTGTTCAATGAATGTCAATAAAATTTAGAAAAATACCTTCTGCAAAGAGTTCCCCGGTGGAGAGAATTTCAACCACCAGCTCACCCAGCAGAGGGTTCAACTTGTAACCAGAACACCCTCAGAGACTGGAACACCAGGAGAAACACAAACTATTTCATTTGCTCTCCCCCACCTAACACAGACCTTCACAGTTCATTCATTTACCCCTCTGAAAAACCCTCATCCACTAAAATTCTCATCCCAAAGGGAGCCCTGCCCTGGTTTGAAGGCATCACCCCTGTGCTGGTTTGTTCCACTGGACACCAGCCACACCACTGTGTCTCATTTGTTCAGCTTATTCCATTAATTTTTTACTCTGCCTTTCTTTACCAGATTAAGGAGCTCTTCCACCCCCACTGTGAGGCAAGAACAGGAGCCTACCCTCAACTCCCCCTGAAACCCCACGTTGTTCCATTTTTAGACCCGAGAACTCTGTTTCAAAATAAAAAAATAAATAAAACCCGTTCCGAGGGACAGAAGGACACGAACAGCTCTCTCAGTAACAGCTGTGAAATGCTGCTTTGGGGCTGGGGAGCCTCTCCATCCTGGAATTCCATGTCCATCACCCCTGTTCCAGGCAGTGTTTCCCAGCCCAGCCCTGCAGGGCTCCTCTGGAACTCGTATTTTCTCCCTGCAGACGACAAGGTCAGTCCTGTCACAGGGCTCTGGCTCCAGCCAGCCCGGCACAGCCCTGCCCTGCTCTGGGGAAAGGGCTGGCCAGAAAACCTCGAGGACATGAATCACCTCAGCTGTGCCATGGGGAGGTGGGAAGGAGCCTCCTCGAGGTGTCTGTGCCACTGAGGGACCATCCCCGGCCTCCTGGGCAGCTGGAACACGGGAAGAGACACCCCTGTAACCCCCCCGGGCTTCCAGGAGACTGGAGTCTTGTCCCCTCCTCCTCCTCAGGGAGGAGAGGCTGCGTTTGTGGGGTTGGGATGGAGGAATATGGGATGTGGGGCTGGGATGGAGGAATATGGGCTGTTGGGTTACCCACTATGAATTCTTTGTGGTGTGGCCCTGACATCCAGCTAAAAAGGGGCAGTGGGAAGAGCTGGGTGATGGAACCCCCAAAATAAAGCTCAGCTTTGCCTGCACTGGTGGTCCCCGTGACTCTGCACTGGCACAGCTGCCCTGCTGCAAACTGTGTCCCTGTCAAGGCTGGGGGAGCTGGATGTGCCAGGGCAATTCCTAAATCCAGCAACCACATTTCCTGGAGCTCTCTTGTCCAAGCATTTCTTCTGCCCCAAAAGATAAGCTTTGCCACAGTTAGGGGTTTTTTTTGCTTTATTATTTCCTATAATTCTGAGTGGTCCCAGTAATCAAGCCAGGAGGACACACTCCTTCCCCTCCTGCAGATAATTAAATGGATGTTTCCAATACCCTGCTCTATTTATGCTCCTCTCTACACGGTGAATTAATGCTGAAGCTGCCCAGGTTCCCCTCTGAACAAAGGAACAGCACAAAGCAATCGATTTGTATCTGGTTCCATTGTACTTGGATCTAAGTTGGAGTGTTTATCTCTGAATTATACAGGAATGGAGGGCTACACAACTTCAAAAAATAAAATTGTGGCAGTTTTTTCCCTGCTTTGCAAAGGCACAAGTGAAGGCAGAAGGTTTTTTAAAGCAGAGCAGAGGGACCTTAGAGAGGTGAGCAAAGCAGTTGTCACATTGCAAGAACATGAGAGGGACTTTACCAGTGACAAAAACAGTCCTGGCTCTGACTGAGCAACACCTGGAGAGGCAGCTGAGCTGTTCCAACAGCTCCCCAGCAGCTCCAGGGGCTCCTGGCTGGGGAACCCCATCCAGCAGACACTGGGACTGCAGCTCTCCCTGCCCTCACCCCTCGGCTCAGGCTGCTGGCAGCAGAGCAGCTCTTTTGCTCTTTGTAGGGTCCCTTTCTCTGGATGAGCCCCATGAACCAAGGCACTGCAGCCCCACCAAGCCCCTCCTTGCCCTCAGCCCCTCCTGGAGGCTCCTGGTGCTCGTCCATCCCAGGGCTGGGCTCCACTGCTGGGAGCAGAACCCAGGAGCTCATCCTGGAAAACAGCGGGGAGACCTCCCAGCTGAGCTCATCCATCCTCCCTAACGCTCCTTCCATGGCAAACAAGAGCTCTGAGCGAGAGATTTTACACCCCAAACATCCCCTTTGCCACCCGAGGTCACTTGGCAGCACTTCAGCAGTGGGTGCTGAGCCCCCTGAGGTTCAGCCACGTGGGAAATGCAGGAGGGAGAGGGGAAGGAGAGGATCGGGGGAAAGGGGGAAGGCACAGGAATGAGAACGGCCCGTAATTTGTTTTGTTCTCACATTTATTCCCTGGGAATCAAAATACAGTAAGCTAAGGATCAGGAGTGCCAAAATATGAAAAGTTGTGAAAGACAGGCTAATTAAAGGCACCATTTAACAGATGGGAAAGCTGAGACCAGGACAGGCCAGCAAGTGTAAACAGGGCTCTGTGACGACCAGGGGGAAGCTCTGTCAGTGCATCTTGACAATCTTCCTCCTCCTTTAGTTTGCAGGCACAATTGATTCATGTTTCCAAACGTTTCCCTGCAAGTAAAAGCGATGTAGCCTGCTAAAAATAATGGGAAGACAGTAAGTAAGAGAAGTCGAAGTTGTCATGTTCAGCCTGAGAGCTGCAGCTGCTCCAGCAAATCCCCCAGACCTGGTGCTTTGCTCCAGGAGCTGCTTCCAGCCTGGAAAAATCTCACCTTACAAAACACGACCAGTGAAAAACTGGAGCGTTGGGGAAACGAGTTATTTCCCAGAAAGTTTACAGTAATAAAGAACCAGGTAACAAACAGGCAAGAAACCATCAGATCCCTGGATATTCCACCTTATTAACGGGAAGGGTGGAAAAGGGAGAAACCAGAGCAGCTGCAGTCGGTGCATTGAGTCTGCTCAGGAAACCAGGCAGGTCTGTGCTCCCCTCAGTTTACTTTTCTGTGATAAAAAAGGTTCTCACTGTTACTCAACGAGAATTCTGAATTGGTTCTCAGCTCAGCAGCAAAGAGAATTAAGAGTTTCTCCTTTCCCTATTGTTACCTGGCTTATCAGCTTCCCCACATCCAGGGCAGGCTGCACTGGAGAGCAGCAGCAAATAAATCCCCCTTATTAGTGAGAGACTGTTTGACAACCCCAAGCTTGACTTTGTCAGCTCAGAGTGGCTCCTCTTCCCATCGTTAAAAAGGCAGAAAATCTGCACTGTTCTGCCAAGCTGCCAGATCAGATTTGAGCAGCAGGACACGGAAAGCTGAAGAAACCAGAGCTCGGGATCAGATCCCATTTGCTCTCTGCTCCTCAGCCCTGGTGTCACCTGCCCATCAGCTGCATCTCTGGGCACGTCCTGAGCTCCCCAGGCAGCAATTTTGGACTTGTCAGCTCCCACACGCCCTGTGCCAAGGGCAGGCTCCCCGAGGGAGCAGGGAGAGGATCCAGCAGCACACAGGAGGCACAGGAACACCGGGACAGCAGCAGCATTTCTGTGCTCCAGTCGCCCCAAAAACGCAGCAAATGGGCAAAACCAAGTGAAGGCACAGAGCAACAACACACACACCCTGCAGGGTTTGCCAAATGGGCCCGTGGGAAGGCAGTTCCTGGGGGTTGGTGGCAGCACAGACCCACCAGCAGCAGGAAGGAGGGTTTCCACAGCTGCCCCCACCCTGCTCTGAGCACAGTCCTGCTGGTGAGAGAGGGAGAAGGAAAAGCCTCTCGTGGTGGCTTCACGCTGTCAGAACAGCACAAAGAGTGCCCTGAAAGCAAACTGAGACCTGGCTAAAAACCATCAGCTGCCAGCACTGAGCCAGGACACGTGGGAAGAGCACAACTACCCCGCCCTGGTCAGCGTTTTTAGGGTGGAACCTCACTGTGCCTCAGTTTTGGTTGGTAACACAAGCACAGCATCCCCCTCCTCCTGCAGGGGGGTCGCAGGGGCAGCCTGGGATGCAGGGAGCAGTTCTGGCTGCTGCTGCAGGGCTCCACCATGGAAATGACTGAAGATCCCATGGGAGCAGGAAAAGCCACGGGAAGAGCTGGGTGGGGTGAGACAGGAGCAGCAGTGAGGTGGTGCTGTAGGCACCAAGTGCTGCTCTGACAGACCCACAGCAACAGTCCCAGCCCCTCCCAGCTGCCCAAAGGAACGGCAGGGCAAGCAGGGATCCTAAAGCAGCAGAAGGGAGGACACAGGGGATGGTCCTGGCCTTGGAAGGGAGATGCTGCTTTCTCCCCTGTGCTCTTTGCAGGAGCTCTCATCTCCCTCCAGGTTTCCCTTGGTAAAACAGCAAATTCGGGGGATTTTTCAGACCTATAAGCATGTGGTAGACTACTTTTCTGGAAGACTAACCTCAGTACTGCTCCTTCTCATGCGGGGGTCCCTCCTCTCCCTCCCAAACTTTCCTATTCCTTCCTATTCTCAGCGTGCAGCAGTGCATTTAGCCACAAGCTGAGAAAACCCCCTTCCCCTCTCCCCTTTTAGTCCTCCAATCTCAGGCTTTTAACATCTAATTTGAATCTCAGGCTTTTAAAATGTAATTTGAGCTACCAGGGATCGGTGTTTAGCTGCCATCCCCGACGAGGCAGGAGAAGACACCCCAGCCCATTAGCCAGCATTGTGCTCAGCTCCCTGAAGGCTGCGCTCAAAAAAAGGAAAAAAAAAAAAAAAGGAAAGCATAGACTTTTAAGGCTAATTGCTTCCAAAATATAGTCCCAATTCTCTCTGGTTATGGCCCCTCTAGGGATAAATCCAGTAAAATAACTGGTGGTATTTAGGTAGCTTACATTCAGCAGGCTGTGCAGTGAGAGGGTGGGAAACAGTCCCCAGGCACTGCTGTCACCCAGCTCTGCTGCTGCTCTGCCACCTCCCTGGCAGCCTCTTGGCAGGCCTGGTCCTCCCAGGCTGCACAAGGACCCACCTCTAGACCTGAAGTTGTTTCCCCTCTGCCACAGAAAACTCCCCCACGAGCCACTTTCCCTCCCAACACTTGTTAATCCACCAAACAAACACCATCCAGGAATCCACACCTTGGTTTGGAGCTCCAGCTCCAGGATCCTCATCACCCACTGCACAGGCTCCAGCTCCAGAGCCTGATGCAGAGCTGAGAAATCAATACTATTTGTGTTTGTGGGGGGGGGAAAGCTTTGGTGGGTAAACAGGGTGCTTGAAACCATAGATGAGATTCCAGGCTGCAGAGACAATCCCCAGTGGTGCCCTGGAAAACAGTTCCTAAACTGGCAAACCCACTGCCTGTGTGGGATCCGTGGTTATTAAAGTTCTGCTCACATCCCAAACTCGCAGAAAATCTTGTGTGAGGCCAAGTTTTCATGAAATCTGGACCTTTCACTTAAAAAGTAGATAAAAAACCCCAAAAAACAGTGTTTCCTGAGAGCAGAGAACTGCAAAACCATGCAGAAGAAACAGCAATTTTTTGACTCCTCTCACACCCCCCTCCCAGATTTATTTACCAAAAAATCTGTATTTCTTGCAGCAACCTGGTGGCTGTTTGGGGATGGAGTGCTTTTTCAAGATGCCCCTCTGTGCCAGGGCTGTTAATTGGACAGGCTCACTCTCCTTGTCTGGAAAATCGTGTCTTCTTCCCACTCTGGCTTTGGCTGCTTTTAGTCCATCCCACTCCAGGCCACTCAGCTCAGGGAGCTCTTCCTGCTGCTCTGGCTGTGTTTTCCTGCAGCTCACAGGGGGCATTTTAAGCAGAGACACGGTGCTTTAAGACTCCTGTTTGCACACATTAATTGGGATTAGCCCAACATTTATTCTACTTATGGCTCCAAGCCCTTTGTTAAGGAACACATGTCAGGTTCCTCTGGAAAACCAACTAAGCCAGGAATTGAATTGCTTGCAGTTTTTTCCCGAGAAAGCTTATATTTGGAAGCTAAACCCTGGTGTTATTTGGTTTATGACATTTATTTTACAGAACCGGGTTTCCTCTGGGGAGCAGACTTTTTAAAAAGGCTGCTCCAAGGACAATGAGCTGCTGGAACAGCAGTGGGAGCAGCAGGGCTCAGAATAAAAGCACTCCTGCACTTCCACCCAGGGGTGGGATCCCCCTGGGACGGGACCATCCCCAAATCAAAGGCTCTGAAACTGGGAGCCACAGGACTAAACTAAATTAAATTAAATCATCTCCCAGCTCGTTCTGGTCCTCAGGATGGCAGAGCCCAGCAGCAAAGACACCTTTTGCAGCCCCCTGTCCATTGAAAATTCCACGTGTGGCTCTTCCCAGGTCCCCAGGGAATTCTGCACATGCCAGTGAAGTGCCTGTGTGGAGACCCTGCCCAGCTAAAATCCCAGGCCATGATCCCCCCTGTGCTGCCCTGTTTGCTCAGGGTGGGCTCAGGGTACTAAAAGCACCACAAAGGCTTTGAGGCCTTCAAAACATGTCTTAATTTACTTTAAAATAGTAAAGGGAGGGGAAAAACCCCGCCAAACCTCCAGCTCTTGAAAAATCATGTGGGAATACACCGTTGGAGGAGATACTGCCAACCAGCATTGGAAGATTTCTGTTTCCCAGCTTTGTGAGAAAATAAAAATATATCCCCTCATCTGCTACTCTCCATCGTGGGGGAATAACCTCGTGAAGGACAATGGGCAGAACCAGAATTCCAAGGACAACTCCAGTGCAAATGTTATACAACAGGAGAGCAAGTCTTTCCAGTGTCCGGATTTCATCCACGTTTAAACTCGGAGGATCCCGTGCAGAGGGAGTTCCAGTGGGGTTAAATATGGTTCTGATACGGTTCCATAATTTACCAGGGCCCACATAAGCCAGTAAAAAAGCATTTCATTGGTTTTCTTCGGCCTTAAAAACCTCTGCAAGGTTTTTATTTTCCGGGCTCCGGGCTGAGCCCTCGGCCAACCACTGCTGGGCAAGAGGAAGGGACGTGTTTTGGGGCTTTATTTGCCTCAGAGCAGCAGCTGATTCTGAACCACAGTCACATTTTGCAGAGCCCAACGAGTGGGACTGACGGACGGGGGTCCTGTCGGGGCTGCAGGGACCGGGGGAGGAGAAGGAGCATCCCCCGAGGGACAGAGCAAACCGGGGTGGCAGCTGAGCACAGGGAGACTGAGCACAGAAGGGCTCCAACAACTCGCATATGTGTCAGATGCTGGGGTGGTTAATGCTCCAGAGCAGGCAGGTTTATTTTTAAGCCACGGGGACAGTGTGTGACACGTGCCAGGTCTGCCAGAGACAGCCCAGCAATTCACTGACACCGGTGTGAGCTCCTTTAACCACCCAGGTGAGGACTGAACTGATCCTGGCAGGGGCAGTTCCTCCCTTCCAGGTGAGCTCTGCTAAAGCAGCAGTTCAATCATGTTGAACTCTCTGACAGCACTGCCCTGAGCTGTGCCCTGGACTAACCTGGCCCGGGTTGTTTGCTCTGACTCCCCCACTGCTGTGGATCTGCACTAAAAGAAAACCTCTGCAAAGTCCCCACATGACTGCACACCAAAATTGTCTTGCAAGAGTGGTTTCTTTTGTCTGTGGAGCTTTGAAATCCCTTTTGTGCCTGGGTCATCTGATAAGGACAGACATCTCCACAGGCAGTTTTCTAATATCTGTCCTCACAGACGCTGAGAGGATGCAACATCTAAACAACCCATCTCTCCCTGCTTTCATCTGAATGTTCTTGCATAAATATTAAGTGGCCAAATCTGAGCTCCAATCAAACTTCTGTCTGCAGTTTGTTTGTGTCTCAATTCAGCATTATATCAGGCTGCTATCCCGAGGCTCTGCAGCAGAATACTTCTTATTTCCTTGCTGCCTCCCTACTCCAACCCAGACTTATTTTCCCCTTGTAAACTACTCGCTTTTTTTAATTTTGCAATTCATTCTCAACAGTTGCAAATACTGCCCTGAACATAAAATAAAATAACTGGCTCTGAAATTATTCACAAATCCACAAACATCTTAATAGCTCAGGCTGCAGCTTGTGCAGAGACAAACACCAGGTTGGGGTCACAGGACCGAGCTTGTGTTTGGGGGTGCTGGGAGACACCACATGGGCCCAAATTCCAGCTCTGGGGAAGCATTTCCATAGCAAACTTCACACATTTTTCATTCAGCACCAGCCACTCGACCCAGTGTCCTCCAGAAGCACCTTTGCTGACTTTGGCAGGTTCTGGCTCTGGGCCCAGGAGCCTGAAGAGAATTAACTCTGTTCTTGCAAGTGTGGAGGCTGGTTTTTGAAAGGTGTGGCTCTGTTAGCTTGGCTTTGGGAGAGGAACTGAACATTATCTGAACTAAACCTGAGCAGGATCAGAAGCAAAGCACGGGCTTTAGGAACTGCAACAGTTTGAACTCTCCAAATATAGACTGGCCTGAGGCAGAAGGCTGGACCTGAAGACAAGGGCAGGGAGGTCTGGTACCAACAGACTCCACACTGCAGTGAGTGAAACAAGGCAACCCTTCCCCCCAGACCAGCTCTGAATGCTCAGAGATGGAAAAACATCCTCCTGCTGCTCCTCAGCCCTGCCTGCACCTTCAGAAGGGCTTTGCACCCCTGAGCACTTGGGGGACCCCGAAGAGTTAACACTGCAATAGTTCAAGGAAAAGGAGAACCAGGGCCCCCAGATGACAGACCCAGCTGCTGGGTTTGAGCACCTTTCAGAAGACTGTCCTGAGAGGCCAAATGCCCAAAGGCACTGCTTCTAAAGGCACTCAAACCACACGACCCAAATGTTAAAGAACTCAACCTTAAAACCTCAAGTTTGCAGAATCACAGAATCTGCTGAGCTGGGAGGGATCAGAGTCCCCCCAAGAGTCCCCTCCTGTGCCCCAGAGGACCATCCAAACCCTCCTGAAGCTCTGGCAGCCTTGGGGCTGTGCCCACTGCCCTGGGGAGCCTGGGCAGTGCCCAACCAGCCTCTGGGGGAAGAACCTTTCCCTGGGATCCAACCTGACCCTACCCTGGCACAGCTCCAGGCCTTGCCTTCTGCTGTTGGCTGATGGTCCCATGTGCCCCAAAATTCTCCCCAGACCCTGGCTCTGCACTCCAGCTGGAGACCCTCGCTGAGGGCACCCCTGGGAGCACCATCCTGGCCCTGCAGCAGCAGCTCCATGGGCAGGGAGCAGCCCGGGGGTGATGGGTGATGGATGGGAGGCAGGCACGGGGTGGGAGCAGCAGCTCCAGGGGGTGATGGGTCAGTGCAGTGCTCCAGGTGATGCAGGAGGATCAGAGCAGGCCCATCTGATGGCAGGTACCAGCAATCCATCACCACCATGGGCTGCTCCAGCGATGTATCACTCGGGAAAGGGGAACTCAGCTGGAGGGGAGCAGGTCCAGCAGAAGGGGAAGGTGGTTATTCCCAGGGTGGAATATTCCTGAGCCTCCAGGGCTTCCTTGGCACCCAAACACACACCAGGTACACCCCCCTCTTCATTCCCACCCCCAGGCACAAACCCAGTTGACTCTGGGAACAAAACAAACCTCATTTCTTATGCCCTGGAACACAAACCTGAGAGCTGCATTCAAAATTCATATTGGGAATCCCCTTGGATTTCTTCAGAGTGTGGGATCTGCAGTTTAAGCACTTTACAACTTTGCAGATTAAAATAAATTCAATGAAGTGATTTTTAATTTCTTATTCTGTATTGATTTGCTTCTTTTCTTTTGGCTTTTTCGAGACTATTTAATTTAGTCCAAACTAATCCAGTTGGCTGGCGGGAGGAATGGAAGAGAGGGAAGAAGAGACTCTTCCCTAATAAATCCAGAGTGGCTGATACACAGCAGATATTAGAGAATGAAAGTTCTTTGTATCTGCAGAGATGACAGTACAGTATAATGAGAAATGATTTTGAAGTAGTAATTTAAACCCTATACAATAATGACACTGAGAGATAAATAATTAATGTATCAGGTTTTGTTTTTTTTTTTCCTGGGCTTTTCATCTCAAGGAGTCTCCAGGCTCCTCACAGTCCTTCCAACTGACAAGAATCAATTCACTCAGTGTTCACACCCATCCATCCAAACAGAGCCTGCTCAGGAACACACCAGGCACAGCAGGAAGGGGAGGCTGCAGGGACACAGGACACTGGGCCATACTGGGACTGGGCTGGAACTCGGGGTTTATCATCCCCATATTTGCAGAAGGTGCCACTGAGGGGCTTAAAACCCCCCAGGTTTGTCTTGCAGGTGAACCTGCCACCCCTTGCTGACATTCAGTTGTTCCCTTCACAAACCAGTGCCCCAGAAAGGAACACACCAAGCTGCACACACTCCAAGGAAGCAGACAGAGACTTGTTTTTAAAGTCATTGCCATAAAGCATTTTATGCTTCCCCCCTCCACCACCTTCTCTTCATGCTTGGAGAGGCAATAATTTCATTAAGTGATTAAGTGCTTTTATTCCTCTGACTCATAGTTCATCACACACACGAGCATGAATTTCAATTAGTGTTCCTTACAGTGAAATTGGGATGAGGAAAACATTCCTGAGCCGTGTGGAAAGGGTGAGCTAAACTGTCCTCAGCAGCCCTGGTGTAGAGCAGGAGCAGCTCTGTAGAACTGGCTGGAAGGTTTGGATGCAGAACAAGCACAACAGCAGGCACAGCTCAGTGTGTCCAACCTCCTGCTGCTGAAGCAGCTTTGCTAGAAGTCCAAGTCGAGGGTTCTGTGCCTGTCAGAGCTAAAACCTTTCCCCATATTTCAGTGGGCACAGAGAAGGCACTAAACCTTCCGCAGACAGTCCCTGGTGACTGTCCCTGCCCTGCTCCCCCCTCCCAGGGCAGGGACACCCAGGCAGTCAGAGCATCTCTGTTCAGAACCAGAGACCCTGGAGCCTCCACAGCCACCTCCCAGAGCACCCTTGGGCTGAGGGCAGAGCAAAGCTGAGCTTTCCTAAAGCCCCCAAGGAGCAGATTCCCCCCTGCCCACACTGAGCCCAGCCTGGCTGCAGATCCACGTGGCTACACCTTGCAGGGAGGCTCAACTTGGAGTTCTGCAGGGCAGAAAGCAGCCAGGCAGTGACTGTCCCCCCAGCAGGGGATCTCCAGCCCTCATTTGATCTTTTTTTCTGTTCCCTTTTCCGTTTCTCACTTGGCAATGAGAACTCCACGGGGGCTGGCCGTGGCTATCGAGTGCCAGGGGTTCATTTCCATCCCTCTGCTGGTTTCCCATTGATCAGGGAGCTGAGACAGTTATTCCAATCCTCTTCCAGCACAACCATCCCCAACACATCTGTTCTCTAAGGTTTTAAAAGAATGCAGATCCCTTTCCTTCCCCAGTGATTCCTTTGCAGTGCTCAGTGGAGAGAACCTTCCATCAGACTGGCACAGAACCTTTTCCATGGGCCCTGTTGTGCAACTGGACAAAAAAACCCGTGGCCTGACCATAAATATTCACCCAGAAGTCAGATTTAGGAACATTATCCCTGTCTGGCACATTCAGGGTTTCAGAAGGGAAATGTTTTTGCATTGGTAAGGAGGTGTCAGATTCTGGAATTAAACCCCAGTACCCAGTGCAGTGTCTTGAAGGAAAGAAGCTTCTTTCCACTCACTTGCCTGGAAAGGCTGGAATGCTGGTTTGGCATCAACAGCTTCGGTTAAAGAGCAGCTTCCTTGTCCCTCTTTCCCCAGGTTTAGGCTTTCCTCTGCCAGGAGTGACAATTCCTCTCTCCCAGGGCACTGGCAGGCAGAGTTTGCTGCTTCCTGACCAAGTCTGGAGCTGAGTGTGCCCTAATAAATATTCCTCAGCTGTCCAGAGCAATTATTTGTGATAAAGGCCAAATACATCTTCTGTGAGCATGTTCCTTACAAGTTTATGTGGCTGTAAAACTGCCAGGGCAAATGCCTTCCCCCATTGTCACACTTCGGGCTGAGCTAACAAATCAAGTAATTATCAGGAGAATTAGCCTGGATAACTATTGACAGTGAGCCTGATCCCTGCACAGACCTTCCCCTGGGTGCTAACAGCTCTTCCCAGGGTTCCTCCAGCCAGTGTGAAGCCAGGGGTGACTCCAGGAACAGGGGGAAATGCAGGAGTTCGCTCCAGTAAAAAGGGCTTTAAAACAATAAGAAAGCAAATCTCTGCCACCAGCACCTCTCCTGAAAACACCCCTGCAGCCAAAGCCCAGCCCAGCTGGAGGGAGCCAGGGACTGGAGCTGGTTTGGTGGGGCAGGGACACATTCCTGTTCTCCTGGTGCTTCTGATGCTTTGGATGCCCTTCAGCTCAAGGAAGGTCTTGATCACTCCCCAAATCCTTCCCCTCAGCCACAGAAGAGCTGGCAGGAGCAAAGCACCTTTAGTCTTCACTGACCTGGGCTAAACTGGCACCAGCAGCAGGTCAAGGCCGTGGTGCTGCAGCCCAGCGTGAGCCAGGGAGAGCAGGAGGGGAAAATAACATTTCCCACCCTTCCCAGAGGAGGTGACTGCGACACAGCCGGGGCTGTTCAGCACCCGCTCCAGCACAGCAATGCAGGGGAACACAGCAGGGCCCTTTATTATGCAGAGTGTGGAGCAGGCAGCAGCTCGGGGTTAACAGGTTACGTACCCGACTCTCTTTATTATGCAGCCTGTTGTACTACACATCCTTCCCCCACCTACAGACTGACTGGGACTGTACAGCTTCCAGCCTAACACCGTGTGTGTATTCCATGAAAGCTCCGTCTCCTCTCTCGGGCCACCCCCCCCCCCTGTTTTTCCAGCTCTCATCCCTTTCCACCAGACAGACCCTCCTCCCTCTGAACCGCTGCTTCCCGGGAAAGCTGCACCTCCTGGCAGCTCCCTGGGTTTGCCGGCTCGAAGCCACGTCGTGTCTGCTCGTGTTCTCAGCACCACCGGCAGGATGCAGACACGGGATGAATATTTGATGCCACGAGGCAGCAAAAGGACCGGCCCCACAGAGCTCCTCGTTTCAAAGCCAGCATCGTGCAAGGCACGTTCCAGCTTTTTTTCCTCCTGCTCTGCTGCCTCCACGTCCTGCCTCCAAGCCCAGCCCAACAGTGGAATGCACCAAACAGGGGAGAGAGAAGAACACACTGCAAATAAAAGACCTGGAATCTCCCAGCAAGAGGCAGAAATAAATCCTCAGCAAACCCAACGTGATATTTTTGCTGGATCTGACGCGTTCAGAACCCGAAACGCTCCCAAATCCCAACTTCTCTGCCCGGGGAGGGACAAACTCCCGGGACACCCAGTGACAAACACGAGCAGGGTGGGCTTGGGCTGTGCCCCTCTGCAGCTTCTGCTCTTCTGGAGACTCAGCCCTGGAGAATGGAAAGGGAACACGAGTCACTGTGTCATTAATCCCCCCCCAAAACACTGAAATAGAAGTTCCCTGGAGCCATTTGGAGGGTTCAGGTAGGAAGTCAGGGGTAGACCAGCACTGTGTCCTCAAGAGGTGGGAGCATCACAGTGGTGGTCTGAAAAACAAAAGCTAGACATGATTCCAGTATGGAAAAACTGGAATGCTTTACTGAACAAGAGAACACAATTTTAAAGGCATTTGGGGCTGGATAACGAAGGGGACAACCTATGTTAACACAAGTTTTTACTGCAATTTCCAAATAGTTAATTTTTCTTCAAGCAGGATGACATGGGGGATAGAGGGATTACAGGGGTTTAGACACGGTTTTAACAATCACCTCAAAAAGTCCTTTCTTAATTCTTCTTGGAGCCAGGTTTATGTCTCGGGGTTGCACATCAACAGGTCTCAGGACAAGGGTCCAAATTTCCTCAGATCACGAGATGTTTGTCAGCCCTTGTTTTCCAAGGTTTGTGATCCAAATTTACCGAGCTTCCTTTTGCTGAAAGCTGGGTTTGGGCTCCCACACATCACTCCCCACCACCATGCACCAAAAAACCTCTCAGCTGAATTCCCCCTTCTCCAATGGGAATTTCCCCTCAAAGCCAGCCCATTCCAGCAACATCAAACAGGTACAAGATTAGCACGAGGAGGAAGGAGGGGGAAAAAAAATCAATTTGGAGTAATTCTACTTTTACACGATTGTACTCCATTTTTTTTTCTACCTGTTCTTGCGTATTCAAATCGAACTTTTTCTCGGCCATAAAGTGGTGCTGAGGGGGATGAACTTCCCCTTGTTCTGCTAATAGAGAGATTTTCTACTTGCCACTAAAAGAATCTCGAGGTGGGAGGTGTTTGCAGCAAGGGGAACAGGGGAGGAAATGGGATTTGGCACAGGCTGCAGGACAGGGACAAATTGTCTGCAGATGTCAACATCTCACACAGGAGCTGTCACCTCTGCTTTGCAAAAGCCCCCGTGGTGAGGGGGCTCAGCTGGAGCTGTCCCACTGTGCCAGGGAGGGAACAGAACTTGGGACACCCCAGTTGTGGTGCCAGCTGGGAGCTCCGACCTGCACGGGGGGTGGAAAACCCACATCCCTGCCTCAGTTCCTTGTCCTCTGAACCAGCAGAGCAGCACCCTTTGCTTCACCAGAGGCAGGGCTGAGCACAGTGGGGCTCATTTCCCACCAAAACCGCACTGAGTTGGTCCAATTCAGGTAAAACTCTGTGCAGTGTCTGGCAGACTCATTCCAGAGGCCACATTCCCTCCTGAAGCCTCCCCTCCCCGTCCTCCCGGGCCTCTGTTTTGCAGCTATTCCTTTAAAAACAACCAGCCCTGAGCTCCTCTGCCTCCTCAGGAATGCAGCAGGGTTATGAGAGAGAGAGAGAGGTTCTATCTATATGGAAATGCAGATTTCAAATATATCCATCCTGGTAATCAAATCCAGAAGAAACAATCCCCTAATATGGAGCTAATAGCAGTTGATTTTCAGTCAGCCTGAAGCTGTAAGCAATAAGCAGCAGATTTATAATGGCAGCTTTCATTATTGCTGGGTTTGTTCCTTGCAGTCTAAACCAGCATAAAGCTCCTGGTCAGCCTGCTCCTGGACTTGCCTGTATTCCCCAGCCTCACTTAGCTCAAACCATGTTTCTCCTTCTACCCAAATGGCCCTAAATCTGTCTGGCTGCTCGCAGAGGTGGGTAAATCAGCTCGCTCCAATAATTACACTGCAGAGTAGGAAGGATCCAGCCTTTCCCCACGTCCTGTGCTGCCCCTGCAGCCACTGCTCAGCCTCTGGAACCCTGTCCCGGGTGGTGATGAGCCTCAGCTGGAGGGCAGAGACCAGTCTATGCCACTAAATCCCTTTGGGGGTGGTTTTACCAGCGCTAAACACACCATTTAAAATGAAAGCCGCCGCAAATTATTTTGACCTTTCCCGAAAAAGGCGCTGCTGCCTCAGTGGCTGCACCCCCTTATCTGCACCTCCATCCACTCAGACAAGCATCATCCAGAAAATTCCCTGCCTGGCTGGAAACAATTAGTGTCAATCATTAGTGTGCCCGGATTCCAGCAGAACCTTTTCTCAAGACCAGAGAGCACGAGTCAATATGTCAATTAAGCTCCCAGCTTTATGAATTAACAATATTTTCCTGCAGAGGGAAAAAAAAAAAAACAAAACCAAAAAACCCTACAGACTGAAAATAAACTAAGATTCTTTTAATGGAGACAGATCAGCCTCCTGGGACCCCAAGTACCAACCAGACCATCTGGGAGCCTCCCCACTTCCATCAAAAGTTCCCCCCACCCCCAAAACTTAGAGCAAGTAATCATTTATAAATCATTTATATATATGTATCATATATATATATTTATTTATATATTTATATGCAAATAATTCAATATTTATTTATTTATTTATTTGTTTATTTATTTATTTATTTATTAATAATTCTACCAGCAGGTAGAATTAATGTGGTTTGCTGGGTGAAGATGAAGGTATAAAACTAAAACTTTAGTGAAATCTTGTGGGGTTTTTTTTCCCTGCTAAATAAGCCCCTGTTCCTGGGCTGTGGCTGGAGAGATCCTTCCCTGATACCACGGGACACAAGGAGCAGGAGAGGCCCCTTCCTGCATCGAAACGGGGCAATTTAGGGGAAAATGAAGTTGTGATTTCAAGGCTCCCGCTGTGACAGGAGCGATCAGAGGGGGTGGGACGGGAACCCGGGGCTCCATCGGCTGCCAGGGAGAGAACTCCTGGCTGGAATTCCAAGGACAGCTCCAAATGCAAGTGAGAGCTGCGGGAAAATGGGAGCCAATTAGGGCAGCTCCAGGTTCCCCCTCCCGGGATCTCATCACGAGCTGGGAATAAATCAGGGCTACAATGGGGGGAAATAATTTGGTGCCACTCTAAAGGACTGTCCTTTAAGAGCTATTTAGAGGCAGAATAAAGAGCTCCTCGTTGGTTAATCGCTGCATCAAAGGGCTGGGTTGATCTCAGATCTCCCACATGGACCTGTTGGGATGTTCTGTTCAAAAACAAGGAGCTGTTCCTGTGGCCACTTCTGTCAGGAGGGTTCGTTGAAAAGGTCTTTCGGGAAGGAAAAAGAGAAAAAGGAAACTTTAAGTGTTATTATTCCGCTTTAACACACACGCACAAAAGGCTTTTATTTTAAAAAAGAAATTACCATGACAAAATTGGCTCCGGCATTGAAGTCTTTCAGATTCATCCAAGGGCTGATCAAGACGTGAAGCAGCGTCGGGGCTGTGCAAGTTTTGCCTTTTTCATCCCCAAAGCTCCTCTCAGAACAACCCCAGGGTGTCAGCCCAGCTCTGGGGGGGAGCGACCTGTGTGGCTGGGACAGGAGGGAGCCCCACAAAGGGCTCTGCTGGCCACGGCAGAGCTTCCATCTGCCCAACCACAGCCCTTTGGGCCCTATTTGGTGCAGGCACAAAGCCCAGGGACCAGCCCAAGTGCCCAGGGATCCCTGGGATGAGGCCCTTGCCTGGTGCTGAGCCCAGGAGGAGCCCCCTGTACCCAGCAGGGCCTGAATTACCCTCCCAGCTGCAGCTCTGCTTGCAAAATTCCTACAGACAGGAGTCCATCCTAAAGCCATTGAACTCATCAGCTTCACATCTCACTCGAAGACCTGTTCATTTTCCCCTCAGCTCTGATGAACGAGGCAGCAGGTTCAAAACCCTACAGAACCATGCCAGGCACAGGACAGGTGGATTTTTGATCTCTGGGCAGAGAGGAAATGATTTCTGTTTAGTCTGAGGTTCTTTTACACCTCTCTAGGTGCATCAAGAACCTTAAATTGACTGCAAACAGTATTTTCCCCTCAGCCCAATGTAGTGGAGTGTAACAAAGTGAGAATCAGGACCTAGAATTCAGCTTGGGACTTTCACAACAGAGTGAAAATGGGACTGTGACTTCCAGGCACAGCCCTTCCCTGGAGATCCCATGGGATGATAAAAGCCTTTGGATTCTCCTCCCTTCCAGCTGTTTCTTTGGCAGAGAGAGCAACAGGTTTCCAGTGGTGCTGCCCATCATTCCCGGGCTGTACAGAGCCAGGGACAGATTGTTTTGGGTAGAAATACGCTCTGTTTAGTTCTGGATGCTGCAGGATTTCCCTCTGGGAACAGCAGGCTCCCCAGGGGAACAGCACCTCTCCCTGGCAGGTATTAAACAGGATTTTCTGAGGTGCAGGTTTGTCCCCAGCACTAAGAGGTGAAGCTTTGGATGCTCCAGGAGCAAGGAGCTCCCGTGGCTGCTGCTGTCAACAACAGCCATGGTCCTTCTTCAGGATGGCAACACTCAGTTACTGTCCCGTGGAGAGCAGCCCTGGGTTATTGCAGAGTAGGAATTCTCCACGTGGAAAAGGGGAAAGGCTTCAGGTTCAGCTCCCAGCCAGCATCTCTTCTCCAGCATTCCTTCCAGACACCTGCTGGCCATGTCCTTCATCTCACCCCCTCCCTGGAAGGGCTGCTCTTCCCCCCCAGGCACAGACACACGATGTTAAATCCCAGGTTTGAGAGCACTGCAAACAGACCCATAAATTCCTTTGTTTACAGAGCTCTGGTTCCCAGTGCTTGAAAGCATAAAATTGCTGTAATAACAACTATCAAGAAAGCTCTTTGGGTAATTAACAAAGCTGACGTGACAAACAAACCCGAAGAGGTAATTCCCTCAGCTCCAACATGAAATTAATGTATTATTTCTGCCCTTTCCATGCTGCAGGCAGAGAAATCCTGTAAGTCAGGGCAGTGGGGTCACAGCCATGACTTCATTGTGGGCAGATCATCAATAACCCATTTGCTGCACAAGGTGTGTTTGTTTTGTCAACCTGCCGGTGCCTGGTTTTGCCCAGGAGTTCCAAATCAATACCCAGCCACTGAGACTTCCCAACCTGCTCCAGCCCCCCATCATTTCTGTCCTGTAGGGAAAAAAAAGTGGAATTAAACTGCTGGACAATCATCCCTCCTGTCTGAGCTCGGGACGAATATGAAGGAGGTGGAGGAGGTCTCTTCAGGGTGAGAGCCCCATCTTTGACACCTGTAACGCTCCAACCCCTCCTGGAGCTGTCACCTTCAGTGTCCCACGTTCCCAAAGTCGCCCACAGCTCAAAAAGCAGGAAAAGCCTGGGGTTGGTGCACGCCTGTGGTAAGACATTCCAGCAGTGAGAGCTTCTCCACGGGTCCATGCAGGCTGGTTCCTTGAACCACTTCAGCAGCAGCTCCTGCCAAGCCCTGGAGCAGAGCAGGAGGCCCCAGCAGCCCAGCTGAGTGCCTGCAGCTCTCCCAGGGCACACAAGAGCCAGTTGCTCCAGCAGCCTTTAGAACTCCAGACTGCCAGGTCTGCAGTGGAACAAGTGTCCCTTCCCATCCTCTTCACCACGTCAGTCACCCCTCCTCCAGGGTGGCAGCTGTGCTCAGGCTCTTCTCCTTTCTAGGGTCATTTTTTTATCGTGTTCAAGCAGGACTTTGTTCCACCTTTTATCAAGGCCCTCACAGTCCCTTCCTGTGTGCTTTTAAAGCACTTGACACGAGCAAAAACCTGACTTTGGGTGTAAACACTCAAAGAGATTCATATTCTGTGACTGCTCATTCAGGGCAGGGGAATAAAAGCCTGTTGACTTCGAGCAAGGCAAGTCCTGCTTCACTGGAAAAGAGAAAAAAAATCACCCTTCCTTTATGGTTCTGCATTAGAGACACAAGTTGTTTAAAAACCCAAAGCTTTCAGTCCAAGGGGTTGGCAGGATTGGTAAATGAGGGATTCAGTTTAATAAGGGAGTTGTCAGCATGACCCCTTCCTTCACAGAACAGATGAGACAAAAGACAGTGTTCTCCCCACCCCTTATTGCTCTTCCAGGACACTTCACAAGAGGAATGAGCCCTTCCCAAACCTCAAACTGACACAACCTCATATAAATCAATCTCCCATCACAGCCAGGAGAGGACCAAGAAGACAAAGGAGGTCTCCTCACATGCCTTCAGTCCCAGCATCCAGGCTGATTGCTCAGGTAAGGTTTCCTGGCAACCTTGGGGGGGTTCTAATTAAGGCTGGGCTCGGAGAAACTCCACTTTTCCACCCCCTGCTCCCACCTCTGAGATCCAAGCACAGCTAAAACCAGTTTGGTAACTGTGTTAGCTCAAAGTCAAACGCCTTGGAAGAAGAAGTTGGATGTTTTAACTCTGGAGACACTCCTTGAAGGGGCAAACCCGACTCTTAGGAACGACATCCTGAAATTCTTCAGCTGCTCTTGCTCTCACGTCGTGGTAAAGCCTTGGTGGGCTGTTCCACCCACACCAGAGTGACTGAGGTAGGTCAGGGAGATTTGAAGAGCAGAAATCTCAGGTACCAACGCTGCCTCAGCACTGCAGGAGTCACAGAATCCCAGGATGGCTCAGGTTGGAAGGGACATTAAAGCTCCTGTTCCACCCCCTGCCACGGGCAGGGACACCTTCCACCAGCCCTGACAAAACTGAGTCAAATTTTTCCAGTGGTAACTAGAACATTCAAGACAGACAAGACCTTCCTCTTCTCCTGAACTCCCACAGCACAGCTTTTGCTGGTTTTCACCACCACCAGTGAATCCCTGTGCTGCCACCACTGCAATGCCTACGAGGACGGGAGACAGCCACTGGCCATCACACTGCTTGAAGGAGCCCAAAGCCATCACTGTCCCTCCTCAGCTTAGTTTTATGGTCATTAACACTGGTGGCATTAAATCCTAACCAGTCAGCTGCCAAGCCTCTGGTGAAAGGCAGGAAACACCCCCAAGAGTCACCCCAGAGGTAAATCTGCCTTCCACGCACGGGACTAAAACCTCCCTGAAGACGATGAACAGCCCCAGCAGTGTGAGCACAGTTGACTGCATTAAGGGGGTATAAAACTGTCTCTCCCCATGACAAATCCCTCTCACAGCCCCAGCTGCACAGCTGGAGCCTCCTCCTTCCCTGGCCAACACGAGGAAACCAGGCAGTTGTGACCCAGGACAAGGCAGGAGCCGAGCACAGAAGGGAGGGAGGAAAGTGATGTATTGGCTGAGGGAAAACACACAAAAAGCCTCAGCTTGACAGAGTGTGTGACTTACAGGGGATTTTAGACAGCGGCTCTATTTCCAGGCCAACAGGAGCCCCTCTGAGGAGCAGCTTTGCTCCCCTTGGCCAGTCCCAGCCTTGGCTCGGGGATGATGTTTGTTTGCAGCAGGACGGAGGAAATGGTTCTGTAATAACACCGGTGAACTGTTGCACAACACACCACTGACACTGACACACCAGCCAGGCCTGTGCCCAAAACACTCTCAGCAAAATAAAAATATTGCCGTTTCACCAGCAAAACACATTCGGGGCTTTTCCTCCCGAGCCCTTTGAAATGGGCTTTCCCTGTGGAGTGACCTGAGGGCAGCAGAAAGGAGGCTGTGCAGACGAACAACACGGACAGCAGGGACAGTCGGGTCTTCCCTCTCTCTAAGTGTCTTTGGGGTTCTCATTTCAGAGCTCCCCTCCCAGTAAAGGGGCAGATTTCAACCCTGATCAAAGTCTTTCCCCAGCAAACTCGAGTGCAGCTTTTGTTGTTTTAAAGCACTTCTTCGTGGGCTGAAGCGGCAAAACTCAGCAATTATCAAACACTTTTTCCTCCTTTCAAGAACTGCTGCAGACTCCGGGTCAATCAGGACTGGCAAAACAACAGGAAAAAAAAAAAAAAGACAGGTAAAAATCAAAGTGACAAAGTCAAGGCTGGATCCATATTAAAGCACGAGGTAGAGCTCAGATGTTTCGTGGTTTTCAGGCTAAATAAGCTGCTCATCTGAGAGCTCTCCCACATCTTCAGCTTGATCTTTGCTGTTCATACACAGTAGGATTGCAAAGGTCAGGAAACACCAGATAGAGAAATGAGCTCTCACAATCTCTGCTATTCCCAGGGCGCAGGGAAGAGGAAGCATCTTCCTGCAGCCTTTGGCACAAGGAGCTTTTCAGTAGCCAGCTTAGGCATTTGAGGAAGCCCAAACCCCTGCTGCCTGGCCTTTGAGTGGCATAACCTTTGCACTGACAGCAGGTTTTCAAGGTTGTTCTGAGGGGTTTTATTCCCTTCCACGTGAGCTTTGCTGCTGAAAGGTTGCCAGCAGCTCTCAGAGCTGGAAATTGAGACAGCAAGGCCCGCTGCTTGTTTTGGAGGGAGAGCGGGGAGGAATTGTTCTTTTCCTCAGAAGAAGGAAAATAAAGAGTTTGGAACAAGACCCATCACTCAGAGCCCCCCTTGGCCTCGTTTAGCACCCTGAGAGCTCCAGGATTAAACACTCCCTGGAGCCACAAACTCCACAGAACCTGCAGCACATCCAGAATTTCTATCCCAGCTGCAGCCAGACCCTGGAGTTTTTAAGCAGGAGACAGTTTTTAAGCCAGCAGAGACCCCTCAGTTCCCAAACCCGTTATTTTTGTCACTCTTACTGCTGACCACTACTTCTGCCACTAAAGGTCATCAGCAAAACCCACTGACCCCCTTCTCTCCCCCCAAAAAAGCTGATTCAGGACCCTCTACTGAGCAGGGAAACCCTCAGCAACAGGTGACTTCTGAGCTTTAAATTGCACCAAAAGCAGCAGCTTTTCTCCTTCAACACTTCCTTAGCTTCCATTGCTTTTGAAGGACACAATTAAAAAAAAACTAAATGAATAAAAGCTCATTATTTACAAGGAATGACAACAACACTCCTCAGAGTTTTTGGGCTGTGCTCTCTGCTTTCCCTCCAGTGCCAGGAGGGCACAGAGAAGAGGGGAGGGGGAAAAAAAACCCAACCAAAAAATCCCTCAGGCTTTAAAAAGTGAAATTTTCTTGTCCTTTAGACCCCTCCAATGTGTCATTTATCTCGCTGGCTGTTTTTATCCCGCTGTAACCTGTTGTGCTGCTCAGCATCAAAGAACATTGCTTTATTGTGACATTTTCAAATGAAAACTACATGGCAGTAATGGCTTTCCAAAGAGTGTTCATTTAGCCTGGCAACTTTTAGATGTGGCAGGGAGGGGAAGAAGAGGAGAGGG
The DNA here is from genome assembly GCF_001604755.1 of Lepidothrix coronata. Lineage (NCBI taxonomy): Eukaryota > Metazoa > Chordata > Aves > Passeriformes > Pipridae > Lepidothrix > Lepidothrix coronata. Next base: position 1,375,575 of record NW_016690377.1, read on the forward strand.
GGGGACACACAAAGCCCCCAACTCTGCATAAAACTGGTGCTTTGAGCAAAACTCTGTGATGATTATTTAGCAAACAAGCCCCTCTATTCCAGTGGCAGGGAGGGAGATTGCACATCCAGGCTAAATTACACTTTGCAGGGAGATGGCACAGAATGGCTTTCTGCCGAGGTTATGGGAAATTATAGCTGTTGCTAAAGCAAACAGCTCGTGGTTTGTGTGTGAATTTGAATTATGCAGCCAGCAGACAGTGTGTTTATGAAAAAAAAAATAAAATAATAAAAGCATGAAGTCAATAGATTGCTAAATTGCAACCACGTTTGTAGAGGACAAAAATAGCTGTGGTGGGAGGGCACCAGAAGTGAGGCACAAACACGAATTAAGCACTGCTGTCCAGCACTCAGCAGAGACTGTTTGGCCCTTGAACACCCCAGGAAATCATTGCCAGGGATAAAACTGTACACAGGGTTCTGACTCTCGTGTTTTGTGTTTTGTTTGGGACCTTCAGGGCCTTAAAATTCAGGGCTCCTGGATGCTCCCGGTGAACCCACAGACCTGGCTCAGCTGCACAGAAACACACAGGTGCCCTTTCTGGGGCTGGGACTCTGATTTTTTCTGGGGAGACACAAGTTTTTAATGGAACTCCAATAAAAACACAGGTGGGATATAAGCAGTAACTTTAAATAAAACCACTCGGGACTGTGCCATTAAAGCTTGTGCAGAATTAAACTCCTGGCTCCTTTAATTTTCTTGTTTTAGCTCAGAGCTTGTCTGTCACTGCATTACCAGTGAAGAATGAGCTCTGAGGTGGTTTTGTGCAAGCCAAGATGATGTCTCAGGGAGCAGTTGTGTTATGACTCATAATCTCTTGGTTCCAGATGTTGTAGAATAACTGATTCCCTGTCAGGACACAAACCTGCAGATGTGGATCTTGCTGAACAACCCACGAGCTGAGGCAGTCTGTCTGTCTGTCTGTGTGTGCATGGACTGCTACTGGAAACTCCCAAAAATGTGGCATTGAGGTACAAATTTTTTAATTTTTTTACATTTTTTTTCCAGAAAGGTCTCCGGGAAAACTTCCATCGAAATGTTAGGAGATGACTTTGGGATGGTAACCAGTCAGGTTTAATGGACAGCACCAAACACAAGGAGGCCAAAAACCCTACTTGGCCTTTCTTGATTCTACTATAATACAAACAATAAACCCCAGAAACCCAATTGTTCACTTCGTTCCTTATCCTTTGAGACTGAAAAATACCAAGAGGGAGAAGGGGAGGCAGGAAGCACCTGTAATTGTTTCACAGGAGCTATTAAAGCCATTAAAATGAGCTTAAGGAACAGATATTAATACCCAGTTAGGGCTGCTCTGACCTCCTGTCTCGCAGGCCCCATTTGTGTCTTGTTTGATGAAAGCTCTGCAGGACTGTGAAGTGAAAAGGGCAGAAGTGATTTATGAACAGGGCTCGTTGTTGCACTGGCAGGTTTGGACAACGAGAAACACATGAAATGCAGGGAAGGCAGAGCGTGGCTTCCCCAGGCAGGGGCAGAGTGTCCCCTGGGATGGTTTGGGGGCCCTCAGTGGATTAATTCCTGTTTGGGGCTGTGCTGGCAGCAGGGGAGGCTCACCCAGGGAGGAGGGAACACTCCCCCAGGGAGGAGGGAACACTCCCCCCCGTGCCCTGGGGCTGGGCTGGAAGGTGATGGCTCATCCCCTCTGATGAGCACTGACTGCAGGCTGCACTTTAACAGCCTCTCCAGATCAAACCCCTGCCTTAGTGAGGTGTTCACAGCCCTCAGTGCCCAGGTTTGGGGTGGGAGGGCTGTTGCTGGCAGCACTCTGGGGTAAGGGGTGTGCAAGGAGCAGCGTCACGAGCAGGATTCCGAGCCAAAAACTGGGGTAAAGGAGGTAAAGTTGGGGCGTGGAGGTAAAATGGGAGGGCAGGGAAAGATTTGGGGTTCACAGGGAGAAAACGAGAGGGGAAATCGAAATTGGGGTACAGAGAGCAAAACTTTGGGGTTGGGGGGTAAAAATTGGAAGTATGGGGGGGGCATTTCCAGAGCACGTGTTTCCTTATCTAGGAACAGCTCCCCTGAGGTTGGACACTCTCCCCTGAGGTTGGACACTCTCTCCTGAGGTTGGACACTCTCCCCTGAGGTTGGACACTCTTCCCTTCCTGCCCAGGAGTGTGGCAGCCCCATCCTTGCAGCTCTGTCACTCAGTGCAGCTCCATCACTCCCAGCTGGAATCCGGAGGAGCAGCTCGAGGTCTGTGCAGCCTAAAAAGCCTGACCCGTGTCCTTGGGAAGGACCTGCTGCTCTGGGTGGAGATGTGTGGGAAAGATGAAGGGGGTAAATCCACGTGACCAACCCCAGGGACATCTGGCCCTGCTCAGGGTTTGGCCTTTGCAGGGTGGATGCTCTGGGTTGATCAGTGACTGTGCCTGAGCTTGTTCAGCTCTAAGAAATTCTTGTGCTCAGCGTAGATTCACCCTCAGTATTAAAAGCTTGACCTTGAAACCTTGATGCTCTCTGGTATTGAAGTGTCAGAGCACCTTTAGGCAGCAGAGACTGTGAGTTTATCCCTGACTCCTCCTGTTTTGAGCAGATTCGTGTCTGGAGGAAAATGAAAAATTAAAAAGAAGGTACAGAGGAAAAAAACTTTTCCCTCCCATCTCACTAAAAATATTGATTGAACAGAGAAAAGCCTGGGGAAGGTGCTGGAAAACAAGACCAAAGAAGCTAAAACATTGATAAACTTAATTAAATTTCTAATGAAAACAGAGGCAGCCTGTGGTGATTACTCTGTGTAACTGAGACTAATACACCAATTAGGATAATTCATCCCCTGGTGCTCTAAACACAGTTACAAACTTAATCCATACTTCTTCTCCCATGTCAACAATGGATTTCTGTAGTTTTGGGAGCCCCTGGTTTGGCCATGGAAAGCAGAGAGAGACTTTTCATTCCCTGTGGCAGCAGATCATGAACTTGTGGGGCCTCCAGGGATTCCCTTTCCTTTCTTCCTTGAGCTTCCACACGAGCCCTAATCTGCCCTGAACACTTTGTGAGCCTAGTCCAGGGTGTTATTAATTAAAGAATCCAGCAGTTGGCAAGCATTATCCCTGCTGCAACAAAGGCACAATGGATGGAGGAATTCCTTATGTCTTTGGGATGGGAGAAACCTCCTGCACGAGGTGAAGCTCAAACCATTCGTTGGTCTTCTGGTTTTGGGCTTGAATTTGGAAACTCGATAAACACAAAACTGAATTAATTTCTTAGTGTGTGACAAAAACCAGTGGAGCACTGAAATGGTCTGATTCCTGTTTTATTTATAAAATGTCCTTGGGCAGCAGTTGCTGAGCCCCAGCTGGTTTTAAAGGCAGAGGTTCACTTGGGTTGGTGGTTGTGGCTGTCAGAATGCAGGTCTGCACCAGATTAATCCCCTCTCGTGATTTTCCAGAAGTTTGAGGATGTGTTTAAGCTTTTGACATCTCTGCACACAGATAAATTCAGCTGCATATGGGAATTAGATACCAGAAAGGTCAGAGACGGCCTGATGCCTGTTCTGTGTATCCTGGAAACAAATCCTGGGCAAAACAGAAGGGAAAACAAACATTTAGCAACTTTGTCCCAGTTGCCTGTCAATAATGTAAACCCAGATCAGCCAGTTAGACACAGTGGCTGTACCAAATCAGAAACCATCTCGGGCAATTAGCAACACTTAATTTTGAAAACGAGCTAATGGAATCAATTATGTTTTTTTAATTTGCCAGACAGTTATTTTACAGGGTTTAATTTTCTGCTACTACACCTTTCAAATTATCCTCAGGTGCTGTTTTGAATGTCACTGCTGATGCTTCTTCTGGAACTATTAGCTCTGAATGTGCCCCCCACACACACAGACACACATCCCTGCTCCTCCAGGGAATGTGCCAGTGATCTGTGGGATGCAGGAAGGTGGCAGGAGATGTTTTTGGCCTGTGATGGGATCCAACCTTCCCCTGTGTCACCAAAACTTCGTGGTTTCCAGCTCGCTGGGGGCGAGTCTGTTCTGCTGCTCTCCCAGACACGTGTCTGGTGTTTTATTTCACTGTTTCAGGAGGCTTTACAGGAGCAGATTAGAATTATTACCAGCAGGAGGATGTGCAGATTGTGAATGGCAGAGTGTGCTCCTCTCCCTCCCTCCCTCTGAGTCAGACAGACTGTGCTGAGCTGCCCTGGCTTTGCACTGAGTTTGCAGCCAAAAGTTAAAGCTCAAATTAAGGAACTGCTCTTTAGGTGGGAGCTGCATCCTTGGATAAACCACTGACATACTGGGCTAATTTTTATCCATGGCTGTGCCTGGTGATCCGTGGTGAATGCCAGTCCTGGCTTCTGCTTTTCTGCTGTGCCCCCCTGCCAGGGCAGCATTCCTGGTGATCCAGCAGAAGGGAGGGATGGGGAAAGGCTGTTTAATGGGGATCCAGCTGGGCAGAGGGCTTTGTGCAGCCAGGCTCTGCACTCCTGGTCACAGCTGATGAATGTGAATGGGATGGAGGAGCTCCCAGCTCAGCCTGTGTGTGTGCTCGGGGTGCTGGGTGAGAATCCAGGGGGTGAAGGGGCAGCTGGGTCAGAATTACAGAATATTCTGAGTTGGAAGGGACCCCCAGGATCACTGAGTCCAACACAGTCGTTCTCTAGCAGAGGGAACAGCCTATTTCTGAGGATAATTCCCTTTTTTTTATTTATTCTGATTAATTCCCTGCTCCTGCAGAGACAGAGGACATCGTGTCTGTGCTTCATCTCTCACTCCCCTCCAGAGCAGCCTTCCTGGCACGTTGTCCTGCTGTCCCTCCTCTGCACTGGCTGTCCTTAGGGACACAGGCAGGACTTGGGTTGTGCCACCAGCTCTGCAAACAGCCCCTGAGAGCAGATCAGCTCTGAATTTATGGGGGAAAGTCCTTCAGCTCACGTTTCTCCTGGAAAGGTGGTGGAGAAGCCGCAGCTCCTCCCCTGGGTGTTCCCTCCAGGGTTTGAGGACGACATGGAACAGAACAGCCTTTTATTCATTGCCTGCACAGCCCGGGCTCCAGAAAGACACTCTGTTCTCCTCGGTGGCACTTGTCTCACCAGAGGGCTTTGTTCCTGCCCGGCCTCGGCAGCAGAAACGCATTTAAATCAAAGCAATTACATTTATGCAAATGTCCCCAGCTCGGTCGTGTGCGGTGAGTGCTGGGAGTGCTGGAGAGACGTGGCTGAAGGATCTGATGGGCTTTGATCTGCCTCCCTTGAGGGGAAAACACGCTCTGAATGCCCGTGGGCAGCACTGGAGCCATCCCCTGCAGGACCTTGCCCGCTCCCTGCCAGGCAGAGCGTGATCCCAAAGCCAAGAGCCAACACACCCCCACGTTCCCGAGCTCCTCATCCTGCCAGGCACAGCTGAGCAACCCGCAGTTCCCAAGGACCTTCCTTGGAAATCAAACCCTTTCTCCTGGAGCTCCTCGAACACACCCGAACACCAGCAGCTGCTCGGGCAGCCCCAGCCTCCTGAAGTCAGAAACCCAGACCTGAACGTATTAATAATTCCAGTCAATCTACAGAAATAATGTGGTTTCCTGAAACAAGTAAAGCCCAGAGAATTAAAACTGCCCAGAGGCTCAGGTGCTCTGAAGGAACCCGGTGAAAACTCCCTCCAAAGTTGGTGAGAAGCAGAACACGGCACCTGTTTTTTTTTTTACAATGACATCCTTAAGGTCAGACCAGCCACGGGGAGGGGAAGGAATTAAAAAGGTGGTTCCCTCTGAAGACACTATTTTACAACACTTTTTTTTGCTTGTAGCTTGTTAATTTTCGCAGCAGAGTTGCCTTTGTGCTGTGAATTAAAGAAACAGATGAAAAAAAACCCAAGCCTCGTGCCTCCAACTGTACCGAAGGCCCCGTGCACGCCCCCGTGCCTTTGATGAGAAACATTAAACAGTTTTAATTTAGCACATCAATTTGAAAATCTAATTTTTTATTTTTTTTTTTTTTTTCCCCTTAAATGCTTTGCAGCAGCAGACGCTGTTCAACGGGGGCTGTCACGGCCGGCGGAAGAATTATGAGAAACTTGAACCGCGAAAAGTAAATTAGAAAAATCTCATTTCGGTTCCTCTAAAAAGAGGGGAAATTAGATTTTGATTAAAATCACTCACACATACAATTTTAGGTAAACTAATTTAGCAAGACTGACTGTATGATTTTTTTTTATTATTTTTTTTATTTTTTTTTTTTGCTTCTAAAAGCAGCTGCAATGGCCTTGGGCTGGTCCCCCCTCCAACAGCCCCAGCAGAGGAAGGGCTGGTGCTGGTTTTTCCTTGGCAGTGGTTGCAAGGTCATGGGAAAGAGCCACTTGTTTAATTTGCCCACGGAAAGCCAATAATTAAAACTGAAATGTGCCACGCTGGATGTTTTATTTTTCCTTAAACAACCTGCTTAATTAACTGTAAGGACAATCACAGTTAATTTGAGCTCCTTGGGATCCCGGTGCCAGCGGAAGGGATTTAACACTTTGACTTTGGGGGGACGAGTGAGTGGTTTCCAGTTCGTGCTGATTCATGAATTCTCAAGGAATACAATGTGATTTTTCTGAAATATATTTGTCATTTCACACTATTGCCTGTCCAATGACAGCATCTCATTTTCCACCTACCATTTGTTTGAAAGGTGCTTATTGAGAGCTCTGTTCGATCCCAAAGGCCTTCTGTGGCTTTAGTTTTGAGATGGGATATCAATTATATACTGTATTTTTCTTCTCCCGTGCTGGTAGAGCCAAGTTTACAGCCCAGCCATTCGCAGTGTTTGTAAAAAGATTTCGTGTTGTTGTTTTATTGTTTCTGTTCCATTTGTGCCGTTCTCACGCTTGGTGGTTAAATCTTCACGAGTGCCTTATAAAGGAGATAATTGAGTTATAAAAGGATGCGAGAGAAGGGAAGGGTATTAAGGCTCCAGATCTGTCCCAGAGATCTCTGGAATCCCAAACCCTGTGCCCTGGGCTCTTCCATCACGTGTTCCTCAGGGAACTGGCTGCTGCTGTTGTGGCTTCACTGCAGCTGAGAGCAGCCTGGGTTCTAAATTTGGCAGCACTTTGCATCTGACAGCAGTTCTGTGCACTGACACGAGCTCCATGGAATTCCAGAATGGTTTGGGTCGGGAGGGACCTTAAAACCATCCAGTGCCACCCCCTGCCATGGGCAGGGACACCTCCCACTAGCCCAGGGTGCTCCAACCTGGCCTTGGACACTTCCAGGGATCCAGGGGCAGCCACAGCTTCTCTGGGAATTCCATCCCAGCCCCTCCCCACCCTCCCAGGGAAGAATCCCTTCCCAATATCCCATCTAGCCCTGCCCTCTGGCAGTGGAAAGCCATTCCCTGTGTCCTGTCCCTCCATCCCTTGTCCCCAGTCCTTCTCCAGCTCTCCTGGAGCCCCTTTAGCCCCTGGAAGGGGCTCTCAGGTCTCCCTGGATCCTTCTCTCCTCCAGGTGAACCCCCCCAACTCTCCCAGCCTGGCTCCAGCCCTTGGAGCAGCTCCATGTCCTCCTCTGGACTCTCTCCAGCAGGTCCATGGTTTCCCAAGGTTTTATCCTTCTCACCAGAGCAGTGAGACCCAGAGACACTGCACGGGGAGGAATCCCACCCCTGGAGCCCCGCAGAGCTTTGTGCCTTCAGTGCTCTGCCTCCCTTCATCCCAGCCCAGCTGCACTAATAAAATATGTACTTTTTCCCTGGATGGTTGGATCAACCAAAGCCAGCCGGCTTTTATCTCTTTTGCTTTGATTTAATTTGAATATCCTCGCAGCAGAAACACCCTGATCAAAGATGGAACGCGTGAAGTGCTAAATGAATTTATTTGGTCCTAAATACGTACGAGCTGTTTGTGTGTTTTTAGCTCCAGACCTGAACACTGGGGAGAATACACACACACACACACACACGTGGCAATTTATTTTTTTTAAATCTGATTTTTGGGGGCCAGTGAGGAGGGAGACATGTCCCTGAGGAGAATTTGAGCTGTGTGGGAGCAGAGTGGGGAGGGAGGGAGGGAGGAAGGGAGGTGGGAGCTGCTCTGCCAGGACCCACCCCCAGCACAGGGGCATCCCAGGAGGGAGGAGTGATTGATGTGATAAACACAAAAAAACCCCAGACAGATGATACAGGCTAAGCTTTTGCACAAAAACAGAACCTAAAAGAGAGGTGCCTCTGTTTCCCAAGCTGGTTCCTCTCATCCCTCCGAGCTGCTGATCTGCACAGGAGTGGGAGAAAAGTCGGTCTTTTTTTAATCACCCACGGTGAATTCTGCTGCTGAGGGAGCAACACAAGCTCCCCGTGGGTCGATTTTCAGCTGAGCACCAGGATCTCCCCTGGAAATGTGGGATTTGTGCCCGTGGGGAGCTGCCCCACAAGGGTGGAGCCCAAACTTTTTATTGCTCTGGCTCTGAGACCGCAGATTGCTGGCACTGTTTTTGCCCTCCTCCCCTCCCTCCTGCCTTTTTGTGAGCTTGTTCTGGCCTTTTCAGTGTATGATTAAACTATTTGGTGGTTTTATTGCAAGGTCCATAAAACAAGTAATTTACAGGGAGCCTTAAAATCAGTTTTATTTCAATAATAAGCACTTCCAGCGTAATGGTTCTGGTGTCACCGGGTGTCAAGTGAGAAAAGTGACCTCTCTGTGTCAAGAACACCCTGGATACTTGAGCCAGTTCCTGTTGGGGCTGGATCAGTGACCTGAGCACACCGGCAGCGGCTGAAGTTTGGATGGTTCAATAATTGTTGCACAAAATCCCAGCTGGGGCCACATTTGAGATCTGATCCCTCATCCTGTTTCCATGGGAAAGGAGGGACGAGCACCTCCTGTGTGGTAAAGATCAAGTGCTTCACTTCAGGCTGCTGTTCCACTCCACCACTGAGATCCAGAGCTCGAGGCCACATTTCCTGGTAGCTCCTGCTAAAATATATTGATTAATTAGGGCCAAAAGGAAGAAGGGGCCTACATACCTTTCAGGTCCTCAGAATGGAGAGGAAAGGTGACATTTCAATGACTTCAGCCACTAAACAGCCCCTCAAAATGGCAAGGTGAGATTTCAGCTGGTGTGAATCTGAAACAGAAGGGCCACGATGTGACTTTTCTTTTTTTTTTCCCCCAAACTTCACAGAAAGTGTGAAGAAGATGAAAGGAATGATCTCAAGCCCCGGTGGGGAACACAGGCAGGGACAGAACATTCTGTTACTTGTTGTCTAGACAGAGGATATGTCCTAATTAAGGCAGAAACTATGAGCAGAACTACACAGAAAAGCTCATTTCTGGTGGATTGTGGGAATACAAATCACCTGTGTGTGCTCTGCCCAGCTGGGGCCAAAAGCAGGACACACCTGAAGGCCTGAATTTTTTGAACGACTTGGGAAAGCCTCAAGTCAAAACTGGTTAAGAACAACAGGCGAAGCCATTTTATGGTCTCATTAATAACTGCAAATTCCCATGGATTTTTTGGGAGGTAAAACCCGGTGCCAGTGCCCCAAACCTCCATTTTGGGGCCCCTCTGGTGGACCAGCAGGCAGCTCCTGTGAGGCAGAATGGCCTGTGTGTGCTGCCAGGGAGAGATGAGAGCTAATAAAATGCAGAATATACATCAGCCATTTGCGTTTATTGCACATTAAACCCCGGCACACACAGAGGATAATGACAGATGCAAATTGAGAGCACTCAAAGAGTGTGTCTGTGACGGGCACGGAGCCAGAGACACGGATTTGCTGCAACACATGTTGAGAGAGAGGGGTCAGGGAGGAGCCAAACTGCCCTGCCAGGCCTGTCAACCTGTGGATTGACCTTGCCAGGGAAGTGTTGATGGCACCTTCCCCTCTGCTTTGCATCCATCCTCACCATTCCCAGTAGGGCAGGGGCTGGGAAGCCCGTCTAGGGGCAAAGTCCAGCTGTACAAATGTCTAAAGGCAGCCCCAAACTGGAAGAATTTAGGATCACGGAATGGTTTGGCTGGGAAAGGACCTTAAAATCATCCAGTGCCACCCCCTGCCATGGGCAGGGACACCTTCCACCAGCCCAGGTTGCTCCAGCCTGGCCTTGGACACTTCCAGGGATGGAGCAGCCACAGCTTCTCCAGGAAATCCATTCCAGGGCCTCCCCACCCTCTCAACAACACAGAACCCAAAGGGATCAGCGTTGCTCCTGTTCAGGTGGGGTAACACTGACGTTGGACACCCCCCCACACACCCAGATTCCACACGGAGCACCTGGTGGGGCTGGGAATTGCCTCCCCTGTGCCAGGGCATTAATTATGAGGTGAACTTTTTAACCTGCCCCGGGGAGGAGGTGGCTCGAGTTCTTCCTTTCTCTTTACTCTCTGTATTCAAGCTGTTTGCTCTTTCCAGCCCACTTTTCCCAAAGTCAATCAGCACAAGAGGCTGCTCTTCTAGTGCAGAAACTCCCCTTCCAGGTGGGAATGGCAGAGCAGGATGGGAGTTCGTGCACAGCTGGAGCACTGGAGGAACATCTGGAGAGAACACAAAGCACTTGGTAACACAAGTGGGTTGACAGGTCTCTGTCAAAACAGTCACCAGGACAATTACCTGGAGGTCTGGTCCTTGTTCAGGGGTTTATTCTCAAGGAACAACGCTGACTCCAAAGACTGAGTGTGTTTGCCTTGAGCCGTTCTGCCTCCCCCTCCTCCTGCCAGCGAATCCCTGCAAGAACATTTGCTGCTTCCCCTGCTCGGGCTGTGCCAAAGATAAACGGCCTCGTGCCTGGAAGGGAACAGGGAAAGGGGCTGGAAGGAGTTTAATTACCAGCAGTGCTTGTTTCCAGCGTGCTGCGATTGCTTCCCGTGATACAGTAACTTCTCTTGCCCTGGGAGAGGGAGGTGCTCCCATTTATCAGGATGAGACCGAGGCAGCAAATTCCGGCGGGAGAAGGAGCCACGGAATTGCTCCATTTGTAAGGAAAAGCCGGCAGTGCAGGGGAAAAGCAGCAGGTGCTGCTGGAAGCCTGTTATGGATTTTCTACCTGCAGAATTCCAGCGTCTCTGGCCCTTCCTTGCACTTCCCGTTCTTGATTTTATTTTCAAAGGTCGGCTGAGTCTGAGTTGGGTGTTTTTAGTCCCATTTTTACAGAGGGGAAAGCAGAGTCCTGGAGCAACTTTCACCAGGCAATGTTGGGAAGTGTCACTTTTTTTCATACTGAGAACCTGTTGAAGCTGAAAAATCATATCCTGTGGACAGCAAAGGTGCCTTTGCTCCACCTCAGGGGGCTCCAGGGCCATTCAGGCCTTGATGTCATGGGTTACACACCCTGAATTGGGATTGTTCAGCTTTGGGGTGACTCAACTGTGGCCTTCCAGGGGCCTGCAGGAAGGATGGAGAGAGGCTCTTTACAGGTGACAGGACGAGGGGAATGGCTTCAGACTGACAGAGTGGGCTTAGATGGAATATTAGGGAGCAATTCCCCCCTGGGAGAGTGGGGAGGCTCTGGAATGGATTTCTCAGAGCACCTGTGGCTGCCTGGGAGTGTCCAAGGCCAGGTTGGAGCAACCTGGGCTAGTGGAAGGCGTCCAGGGGTGGCACTGGATGATTTTAAGGTCCCTTCCAAGCCAAACCACCCTGGGACTCTGCGACAAACCCATCCCAGGGCAGCGCTGCAACAGACTGGGAAGATGCAGGATCCTGATGGGTTCATCCCCAGCTCCGGGGGGCTCTGCTGGCCGGGGGGGGCAGGGCCGTGTTTCCAGGGATGATGTTCCTTTAATCACCGTTTGTTCTCGTCCCCTGTGCCCCGCGCTGCCTGCCAGGGATCGTTATCACCGCTCGCGTTATCACCGCCCATCACCGGCTGCGCTCCGCTCCGATAAGCTTCGGTAAATAAAACCCGCCGAGATGAAAAGGCCAACGCCTGATTACGCTCTCCGAGTCGGGCGGCCAGAGCAGGTTCCAAGGGCTCAGCCGAGGCGCTGCCGTTCCTGCCCGGGGCTCCGAGTGGGAAAGAAACGGAACTGTGTGGGGTGCGGGTAAAGAGGGGGAGTAGCTTGGACTCTCTTCGTGACGTGGGATGGCTGTGGCCGCCTCGGCGGGTTCCGAGCCCGGCGGGTAGACCTGGTGTCCGATAGAAGCGGGTAGACCTGGTGTCCGAACTTAGTGGGTAGACCTGATGTCCGATAGAAGCGGGTAGACCTGGTGTCCAATCACAGGAGGTAGACCTGGTGTCCGATAAAAGTGGGTAGACCTGGGTCCGAACTTAGCGGGTAGACCTGTTGTTCGATCACTGCAGGTAGACCTGGTGTCCGAACCCGGCGGGTAGACCTGGTGTCCGATCACAGCAGGTAGACCTGGTGCCCGATCCCGGTGGGTAGACCTGTTGTTCGATCCCTGCAGGTAGACCTGGTGTCCGATTACAGCGGGTAGACCTGGTGTCCGAACTTAGCGGGTAGACCTGGTGTCCGATTACAGCAAGGTAGACCTGGTGTCCGATCCCGGTGGGTAGACCTGTTGTTCGATCCCTGCAGGTAGACCTGGTGTCCGAACCCGGCGGGTAGACCTGGTGTCCGAAGTTAGCGGGTAGACCTGGTGTCCGAACCCGGCGGGTAGACCTGGTGCCCAATTACAGCGGGTAGACCTGGTGTCCGAGCCCTGATTACAACCTGATGTCCAACGCATGATTATGAGCCACCAATTTCGTCTCATTAAGTTCTTCTAAGGGGGGGAAAAAAAAAATAAGTAAATAGGATCTTTCTCAATCTCCTACACCCTCGGAGCCGAGGAGAGCTTTCCAGGCTCCCGTTTCCAGGCTCATGGAGCTGTTAAGGGGTATTTAACTGGTGACCAGCTTTTACTTCAATCACAGGGCGTGATGAAGGTAAAGATGGAACCAAAGGAATCGTCAAACGCTCATGTGAAAAAGATGGAAGGGCTCAGCCCACAGTGGGGTTTCATTCTCATGCTCAGAGGTGGGGAGTGGCAGCCTGCTGGGGACACCTTTCCTTGCCATTTTGGAAGGTGTTTACTCAGGGTCACCCATAAATGTGGAAAAATAAATACAGGAATCATACATAAATAGGTTGACCTGTCTGCTGATCAACTTACCTGCCATTTTATATTTTTTTTCCTACATTTATAATCAAAAGAAAACCCAAACCCTGAAATAATTTAATCCGTTTCCCATCTTTCACCATCCATGCTTTCTTGAACATTCACTTAAAAACAAATTACTATTGTGATCATCTGAGACTATTTCAGTAAAAACAGCCAAGGAAAGCCTTCCTGCTGCAGGTATTTCCCTGAAATTCGGGGTGGCATTCACTCCAAAGTCTGCAACTGGAAAATGTTGGCCACCTCCGTGCTCCTCCTTCAGCATCCTTGTTTTTCCTCCCCTCAGGAAGAACAAGCAATTCATTCATCAGACAAATTCCTGAGATATAAGAGTAGAAATGGCTGACTCAGCTAATTCCTTGTGGGCGTCACAGCACGAGTAGGTGACTTAAAAATTTTAAGAGCATTTGCTTTTGGAGGAGATACAGCATGGATTTTTTTTAAAATTTTTTTTTTTTTTTACTTTCCATGTTTTTCCAGTGCTATTTAAACTTTTTCGACCCAGGCTTCACACCTTTGACCTCTTTAAGTTCTGATATTTCCTCCTGGTTGGGAACAAGAGGAGCCCTCCCCATGGGGCACAGTGGCAAGGAGCTGAACCTTTGCCCCCTTGCTTTGCCTGCTGCCCAGAAATGAGCCATTAACATTAGCTGGATGGAACCTGTGCTCCCTAAAACTGCTTGGCATTCATGGATTGACATTCCTGACCTCTGCTGATATTTGAGGGCTGGCCATTCTCCTGCTGGGCTGTTCGCTGAGAGCAGCTCTGACGCTCTGCATGGGAGGTGATCTTCAGCCTTGCCCAGGAGCTGTGGAGGCCAGAGAGGCACTGAATGCCCACCCAGGCTGAGAATTGGAGAACTGGGCACTTACCCACCCAGGCTGAGAATTGGGCACTTCACTGTGGAGGGGGTTGGGTTGGGGTTTGTGCTCTCAGTGGCTGCGGTCCCACAGTCCCCTCTGGTGATGCTGTGCCTGCTGCAAAGGGGGTTTGTGAACCAACACACCTCTAGGTTCCCCTGGGACTAGAGGGTCTGGGAGAGGGCCTGGAGGGCCCGTCCTTCCAGTGGGATCTCTGAAAACACCCGGCCAAGGCTGGTGAGCAGGGACAGCCCGCAGGGCACACGCGGGAGGTGCCAGACTCGAACACGGCCCGCGAAGTTAAACAGCGCACGGCTTTTCATCCACAACTCGATGTAGCGTTTTCTGCAACTAAAAAAAAAAAAAAAAGAAAGAAAGAAAAACAACAAAAAAAAACCAAAAGAAACCCGATTTCGCGGAGTTTTGGGGCCGAACGGCGACTGCGCAGCGCCGCCTGTGGGCGGCGGAGGGAAGCGCAGCCCCGGCGGAGATTTCCCGGGAATTGGAAAACGGGGAAAACTGGGAAAGGGAGGAAGCGCCGCAGTGCTGGAGGGGCCTGCCGGGGGTCCCGGCGATGGCAGGGGCACAGCTCTGTGTGCGGGGTGGCTCGCTGCGGGCACAGGGTGCGGGGATGAGCTCCAACGTGGCAGCACCAGCACCCACAGGCAAGGCTCTGGCAGGTCTTCCCACCTCTAATCCCTGTTTTTGCCATCTGGCAGTAACTCATGCTAATGTTATGCGTTTGACCAGGAGCATTTTAATGAGAAAAATTAGCTCTGTGAAGAGCAAGACTCCTTTTTTTTTTTTCCTCTCCCTCCAGAAAGAAGGTTTTGAACCTCTCCCTCTGGCTGAGCTGCATGAGATGGGTGCGGGAGCCTGTGTGAACACACTGAGCCTGCAGACATGATGGTTGTGCTGATAAACACATGCACTGGGCTCCTAAACACGCCTGTGTTGTCCATGGACACACTTCTGCATGAGGGGTTCCATGAACACACATCCATGTGGCTCCATCCCGGGGGTTCCTGTGCTCCCGTGGCTGTGCTGATGCCTTGTGTTTGTGTGGATCTATCTATAGATGGTGCCTGTGCCTGCACAGACAGTTATTATGCTTGTTTAAGGATCTAATCCCTATATAACTCTGCTTTTACGTGGGAGTGCTTGCACAAATACCAGTGAATTTAAAAAACTCCAGTAGAGGTAATTGGATACATTTATTACTGTCAGAGCATTTGGAAAGTGAGATTCCTGACCAGAGCAACTTTCCCCCCTTAAAAAAAAAAACAACAAAAACCAAAAAAACAACAACAAAGCAAAAGGCCCAAACAACCAAGTAAACCAAGTAAAAATGCTGTTGCTTTTATATGGGGAAGGCCAAATCTAAACCCTCTTTCACAGGGTCCGAGAGCCTGGAAAGGCACTAATCACCCGGAGATAAACCAGAAGAGTGCTGCTAACAAGCCTTCAAACTGACAGCGGGATTTGGCAGGGCTGCTGTACCGCTGTGCTGGAAGGGCTTTAAACTCTTGGGGTCGTTATCCTCTGACCCTAGGAAAAAAAAAAAAGAAGCCTTCCCAGCTTTGCAGGGGCACCGACTGCACAGCCCTCGCTCTAATTGGCCCTGCCGTGTGTGAGGAGCATCCGACACGCTTTGATGGGCTCTCCTCGTGCTGCTGCCGTGTCTCTGCTCTCTGTGCCTTCCGGAGCCAGGGCACAGCTCGCCCCGTGCCCTGTCCGAGGTGCTCGTCAGCCAAAGCCTGGATGCCACTCAGAGGGCTCCCCTGCGAGCCAGACCCGGCCAAACCCCCCTGCTTTTGTAGTGTTTGTGTGGGAGTGTAAACACGACCCCAGCCTTGATCCTCTGCGCTTGATGTCGGCGGAGATCAACGACCCTCTTTGCATTTCGGTGCCGTGAATCGGCGCCTTTGTGTTCGGGCTCGATGTCCCCGGCACTGCAGCCCTTCAGCATCGTCACCCTTCAGCCCGCTCGGCTTTGAGCGAGGTCGCTGCCTCACCTCTCTGATGTTCCTCTGTCCTTGCCTCACCTCTCTGATGTTCCTCTGCCCTTCCCTCCTCCCAGGCTCTCTTTGATGCCGTTGCTGTTTCTCAGCTCCCCAAAGGGGTTTTCTCAGCTCCTGCCAAACACTCTCCAGCCGGGCCCCTCTTGGCAGTTCCGACGGGGCTCTTCTAAGACCCCGTAATTGAAAAGGCTCCTCAGATGTGGCCCCGTGTGGCATTTGAAGTGTCTCTGCGTTTGTCTCAGAGTTCACTTGCTGATAATGCTCAAAGGACTGACATCAGCGAGGCGAGATTTGGCCTGTTCCACCTCCTGCTTTTCATTCCCTCCCCCACCTCCGAGGCAACGACAGGAAAAGCAGAGAGGCTCTGCCCCTGCACAGCCACGAAAGATCAGCTCCCTGGGGCGGAAAGGACAGACCCACATCGGCCTTGGCTCATCTCACCCTGCTCTGCTGCCTTCCCCTGGGCTCTGACACTGCAGCTCCGAGCACGGGGCTGGTTCCACAAGAACTTGTCTGATCTCCGCTGTGGTCTCGTCCTCGTGCTGTCAGGCCCCTCGGAGTGTCTTTTTTGGGGGCCTGCAGAGTGATGTGAACCCGGGGCAGGTCACCCTGGAACACGTGCTGTGTGTGCCTTGTTCTCCCCGGGCGGGTCTCGGGGTCTCGGGCTCGGGGAGGGTCAGGGAAAGCTGCACCTTTTCCAGGGGAGTGCAGAGCCCTGGCAGGGCTGAGCCCTGTGAACAAGAACTGACAGCAGCCCTGACACACCCCCTGATCCTGTGCCAGCGCTTCCCTGGGGAACTGCCAGCCCTGACCCTGGTGCTGGAGTGTTGTGCCCTCAGGGAGGAATCCGGGGAACTGCTCCGGCTCAGGCCCTTCACCAGCCTCCCAGTCACATCCATTAGAACCAATTCTTGGCTGGGTTATCAATAAAGGGCAGCTGGGTGACAGCAGTGACCACGGGAGGTAACAGGCACATGTATCTTGGGAGAGTCCCCTCGCAGGAAGGGGAGGGAGGGAGGGAGGGAGGGATGGAGGGATGGAGGAACAGGCCATGCTGCCGCTGCCCCAACGTTCCTTTAGGGGGAAAAAGGGAAAGCAAATCAGGTGGAATAAAAGCTGCAAAATAGAACACCCCTGACAGTTCTGCTGCCGAATGTGGTTTCTCATTTAGAACCAAGAGGGTGGCTCACAACGGGAGCAGAATGAGTGTAGGTGCCATCCCGGGGAGGCCTCAAAGAATATCTTGAATTAAAGGACTTGTGCCATTAGCTGGAATGACACGAGGATGCACAAACAACCTTGGCAAAACGGCACGAGCCAAAGGAAAAAAAAAAAACCTCCAGTGCTTCACAGTGTCTGATGCTATTTTGTCTTTTGATGTTTGTTTTCCGCACTGTGCCAGCAATTCCTGTCATCTCTGGTGCACGTTGCCAAGTCCATTATTCGGGATGATTCCTGCTTTAAATATTTTTAGCAGCAGCAGATCTTTAATCACGGGGAAATTGTTTTCAGGAACGGTTATTTCTCTGTGCATCCAAAAGCAGAGCTGAAGGTCCAATCCAGAAGCGTCAGGGATCATCCTGCAGCTGAAGGACAGGGCGGGAGGGGACGGAGCCAACTCCAAGGCCGTTAAAGGAGAAGGATGTTTCATTCAGATGGAACACCCGATCCCTGCCCTCTGCTCGACCCAGGGGGTGCTTTTCAGCAGTAATGATAAATCCAGTGTGTGAGCAGGGAGAGCAGTCCCCCCCTCTGATCTCCAGAACGCTGGAAATTAAGTGTTTATCTGCCGCCTGTTTGCGAAGTAAATCACAACTGCAGCAAAGGCTCGGTAATGCTCCGTTCCCCCATTGTTCTGTTTAAAAGCAGCGATGATTTCTGGTGCCTGGGAGTCAGACACCCAGCTGGTGCACAGTCTGCAGAGTTCCATTCACTTCCCTGAGGGAACAGCAAACCGGAGAGCACGGATGGGAAGCAGGGCTTGGGGTGGGTTTTTTTCACTCTTTCCTTCCTGAGATCCTGGAATAAAACAGCCCTGATTTCTTGAAAAGTCCCATTAAGAATTTAAGAACCGTGGCTTTTTGGAGCTAAGCGAGGTATTGACCTTGAATTTGTTCCCCCCTGGCGAGGTAAATCTCCCCCAGGAGAGGTTGGCATTTGAGCACAAAGCTGCCCTGAATTTCAGCGCTGAGTTCGTGTGTGTGTGAGAAACACATTTAACAACGTTCCCCCAGTATCAGGGGCTCGGAGGCTCAGATAAGCACAGAAAATCTCAGATGATTATCTGAATCAATTTGGGAATGTAAAAATTGATACCAGAACTTTACAGGAGCCCCTTTTTCTCCCAGCCCGTCTGCACGAGTCCTATTGATTATTATTTATGTGAAGGAAGGACCTGTAGCTGTCCAAGGAAATTACAGGCAGGTGTTTTTTTCACAGACTCGAAATCCACAGTCAGGGCTTGCAATTCCCACCCTGGCCCAACTGTGGAGTAAAATCCCAGCAAAGGGAATGTTCTTCTCCAGGGTCAGGGTGGGCTGAGGGCACACCCAGGTGGGTCCTGGCTGATATGAAGCAGGTTATTAATTCTGGTCACTTGATTGCCCCCAACACCACCCTTTGTCCCTGGATGGAATGAGAGCTGCCTCACTCCTGGGTGTGTGTCCCCGTGAGGCTGAATGTGTTTTAACTAAATTCACCTCGTTAGTTAATTAGGATCAACCTTCTCAAGTATCTCAGTGCTGTGCAGGAAAAGTAGGGCAGGACAAGGAGACACATTACCCAGCTCATTTATTACCCGAGACTGGTTGCTCTGTCACTGGATGGTTTTCCACAGTATATTTCAGTATATTGTCTATATAATATAATAATAGATATTATTGTATAATATATCCACACTATTTAGTGTATTTTAGTATGTCTGGGCTGTGTTTGACATTCCCAGAGCTCTGCTCTCTTTGGCACTGGGGTGCTGCCAGTCCCATTACTCCAGATGTGCGTGGAGCTCTTCCAGCAGTGGTGATTCAGGACCCCACAATCCAGGGAATGGTCTCAGAGCTGTCCCTCTCCAACAGGAGCTAATCTTTCCCAGCTCCTGTGAGTTTGGGGCTGCTGCTGTTGGTCCCTGTGAGTTTGGGGCTCCTGGTGTTGGTCCCTGTGTGTTTGGAGCTGCTGCTGTTGGTCCCTGTGTGTTTGGAGCTNGTTTGGAGCTCCTGGTGTTGGTCCCTGTGTGTTTGGAGCTGCTGCTGTTGGTCCCTGTGTGTTTGGAGCTCCTGGTGTTGGTCCCTGTGTGTGTTTGGAGCTCCTGGTGTTGGTCCCTGTGAGTTTGGGGCTGCTGGTGTTGGTCCCTCTGTGCCTGGAGCTGTTGGTGTTGGTCCCTGTGTGTGTTTGGAGCTGCTGGTGTTGCCTCAACAGGAAATGAGACCAACGGACAGGGGCCACATTAATCACAGTAAATTAACTTGGGTAACACTCACAGACAAATAAAACACGTAAAGCCCTTTCCAGAGGTGTTCAGCTGCTGCTGGCTGACTCCAGCAGGGTGGGAAGGCGTGTGGGATCCCACCTTTCCAGGGGGGAAATGAAGAGCTCCAGTCGCTCCCCTGGAAATCTGCAGCACCGTCAGCTGGGGGGTTTTAGAAGCAAAGGAATTGGAGGTTCCAGGGGTAATTCCTCGCCTCTTTTGCAGCCACGTGTGGGAGTGGGTGCCCGCTGGGTTATTACAGGCTGTGCCAGTCACAGGGAGGGTAAAGGAACAGGCTGAACTGAGGGGGGCTGTGTTTCTGCAGCCCCCCAGGCATTAACCAGCCCCCGGTGGCACAGGCACACCTTCCACGGGGGACTAATGAGTGGGGCTGCCACCATCCCGTGGGTAATGCTGCTTCAGTCACCTCCAAATTAACTGTATCAGGGAGGGTTTAACCTGAATAAATGGCAGGTTCCAAACACACGCTCACGCCCTGCTTGGAAATGAGGGAACATTTGCAGGGGCTGATTCAGTTGATGGCAGCGTTTGGGGCAGGCTCTGGCATTTGTTTCCCTGCCTTCCCAGCGTGGTTGTGCTGTTCCACCTGCAGGCTCTGCCCCAGTAAACCCAGTGGCAGGAGGGACAGGCAGAGCTGGGGCACAGGGGCTGCCCGGGGTCAGCACCGAGGGGCCACCAGAGCTGGGAAGTTTAAAAAAAAAACCCCTCCTTGCTTGAATAATGAGCTGCTGCATATTTATTCCTTAGCCCTGCAGAGAACCAGGGTGTGAAATATTGGTACTGCCGGGCCAAAACAAGTGTATTTCAAGCTGATGCTCGATGCAAAGCGTAACCATGTGCTTAAAATTTAAGGTGCTGTGTCAAAAGATGCGACTCTGATAAAACTCCAGGCTCCAGGAGCATAATTCAGGGCTTATTCTGCTTGATTTTGTGATGATACCAATCCAAAGGAGGAGATGGGGAGAAGGCTGTGGAATGTATGTATTTATTTGTTATATTATTTTTATATATTTTTATATATATTTATATTTATTTATATTTATATATTTATATATTTATATATATTATATATTATATATTTATATATTATAATACATAAATATATTATATTTTATATAATATATAGTATACAATATATAATTGTAGTGGTTTGAACCATGTTTTCCCCCTGAAAATTATATTATATATTATAAATATAATATATATTATATATATTATGTATAATTATATATAAAACATATATGGTATATGATATATAATATATATATTATATGCTTCTACAAATGGTCTTTAGAAAAATAAATTTAAAAAAAAAACCCGACAACTTTGGTTTTAGATATTTTATAATTTTTTGGGCCAAAAAGAAACACGGCCATTAAATACAACGAGCAAGCCCAAAGCAAACCTGAAACAAAGCAGAGCACTGGGGTTTTTTTTTAGTTTTTGACTCCTCTTTTCCTCTCCCCCAGAGTTCCTCTGTGAGCACTGTAAATGCAGACAAGTGAGAAGGGCCCCAAAAGGACATTGGGTTCCTACAACACAACCCATGGCTTGGCTGAGCCCAGTGCCAGAGCCAGGTAGGAGTGGGAATAATAATAATAATAATAAGAAGAAGAAGAAGAAGAAGAAGAAGAAGAGTAATAATAATACTAATAAATATAATACTAATAAATATAATAATAATAATAATAATAATAATAATAGTAATAATCCAGCTCCAGGCAGACCTGTAAGACTTAAAGAGCCAAACCCCCCAGCCGGAGCAGAGAGCTGTGGAAAATTTACTGAGCAAAAGAATCGACTGAGCAAACACTGCTGAGGATTTCAGGCTTTTAAGGGCAGGCAGGAGATTCTCCGAGGGGATTTCGGATGTTGCCGGGGTTTGTGATTGTATCGGTACAAGTCTCTCTGGTTCCTGTTTGTTCTCGGGGCTGTGTTTGTGGCAGGGATGTGATTACAGGGAGCACTTGTTCCTCCGTGGGGAGCGATGTTTGTAACCGAGGTTTGTAACCGAGGTTTGTAACCGAGGTTTGTAACCGAGGTTTGTAACCCTGGTAGGTTTGCAGGATAAAGCGGGAGATGTGCCTTGCCTGTGCCCCGGGGCAAAGGGGGGGAAACCTGAGCTCCAGCTTGGGAGATGTCCCAGGAATTGGATCCCACTTGGCCATTCTGAGCCTGCCTTTGACGCCCCTCGGGCTCCTTTCCCTGCCTCAGGCAGTTGCTGCCCTGGTAATTCCCCGGGGGAAAAGTTTCCCGGTTGTTCTGGAGAGTCACTGGGATGTAAATTCCGAATTCCCGAGGGTTTGTGTGCCGGCTGTGAATCCTGAGCAGGGCAGCGGGATTCAGGCTCTGCAGGACTCTGAGCTGGGCTGGAGCCCCTCTGCCAGGAGGGAAGGCCAGAACATTTCTCAGTTAGAGTCTGTTGAACTGTTAAAGTTGATTAAACACATTTGCTGCTGGTCCATAGCCCCTCCAGCCACATATGGAGTGAGAAAGGGGTGGCTGGGGGGAGGAAAAATATAATGCAATAATCTGCTACTGCAAAGGAAAGGGCAGCTGGAAAAAAAAAAACAAAAACAAAAACAACAAAACAATCCTGACAGAACAAACTGAATCAGAGGGGCATATTATTCATTATTTCAGGGTGTTTTTCCTGCACACAGAAATTATTGAGCAAGTTCTGAGGGGTGTATATATATACACACACTGTGGAATATATTTATTTATTTATTATATTATTTTTATTTTTATTTTTATGTATTTATATTTATTATATATTTATAGTTATTTTACTTACATATTTATATATTAAATATTATATATTATATATAATAATTATATATTATATATTATATATTATGATAATTATATATTATAATATTATATTATTATATATAATAATATATAATAATATATTTTATATAATTATTATATTGTAATATTATATATTATATATTATATAATATATATAATAATTATTATTATGATAATTGTACATTATATATAATTATATATAAAATATATGTTATATATGGCATATAATATATATTTTATATATTATATATAAGATATGTAATTATATATTGAGATATATATTATATATGTTATCTAATATATATTTTATATATTAGATATTATTTATGTATAATATATTTATTATACATTATTTATTTATATAAATATATATTTATCTATATATAAATACCCGGGGCTGTGAATAACCAGCAGTGGAAGGCCATGGCAGGTCTGGGGCCTGAAGAACACTGCGCAGGAGGAAAAGTTTGCAGGCTTTTGTGGATAAAAAGCCCAAGGCTTTCAAAAAACTTTAATTTAACCGCTGTGAGAACCAACACAAAGCCGAGCTATTTGCTGGTTCCCTGCTCTCGGAGCAGACACAACCTGCCGAAGGTGGACATCCTCCAGCCACAAATAAGTGTATCTTGTGTATCTTAAAAGCATTAGCGGGGCTGGGAGGCGACAGGGCTGCAAACAGCACTTGCTTTCACAGGGTAATTGCCTCTATTCCAGCCGGGGAAAGCGCCTGCACTTTCTAATTTGCAGGAGCCACGATCTGAAGTGCTTGAAAATGCGCCTTTTTTTTTTTTTTTTTTTCCCCCTCTCCCCATTTTCCTCCCGCGGCAAAAAAAAATAAAAGAAGTGCTGAGGTGGGTTTTTCTTTGCCTGTAAACAGGAGGAGTTTTATTGTCGCGGTGGGGACGCTGCAAACCTGCCCAGGGAGCGGGGACTGGCAGAGGGGGACAAAGGCTCCGGGGATGGGATTTGCTCCCCTGCACACCGGAGGGAAAGAATAGGGGAGGGCTGGTGTGGAATGAGGTCTTTGATGACCTGAGGAGTGCAGGAGGCTGCGGAGTCGGGGGCAGTTTTCCAATAACTGATCACTAACAAAGGAATTGTTTGCTGCGTGTTCTTCACCGTGAATTTATTCCTTCCTCATCTCTGACTCTGGTGCTGTCAGCAAAGCTCCACAGCACGCCCGGGTCCTTCCTCCTGCCCCGGGGCTGAGGCTGCACCCTTGGGCTGTGTGTTTTGGGGGGCTGGAGCTGCTGCAGGCAGAGGTTTGGAGTCCCCCCACCCTGCCTGACCCCCACCTTTGTGCCCCCCTGCCCTCTGGGAACCTCAGAGGTGCACTCTGGGCTGCTCAGTTTTTAATCTGCACCCTGGAGCAAGGGTGAGGTGCTGCAGATAACAGGAATACCTGGCTCTTGCTGCCAGGAATCCTCCAGGAGGATTCCCCCCTGCCAGCCTCGCTCTCCCTTTCCAGAGGGAGGGTTTTCCTCCAAAGGGACACCGTGGGATGCTCCAGTGCAAAGATCCAGCCTGTGACGGGTTTGCACATCCACCATCTCCAAGCCTGAGGTGTTCATTAGGGTGAGATCCC
The DNA here is from genome assembly GCF_001604755.1 of Lepidothrix coronata. Lineage (NCBI taxonomy): Eukaryota > Metazoa > Chordata > Aves > Passeriformes > Pipridae > Lepidothrix > Lepidothrix coronata. The sequence goes on from NW_016690377.1 coordinate 1,399,441, forward strand.
ACCTCTCACCCAGGCCTGTGGAGCTCCTGCCCTCTCCAAGGCTTTGCCCATCCAAGGACACAATTTAATGTCCCCCCACCTCGAGAAAGGCCCTGCCAGGGCAGGTGTTGTGGCTCTGGATGCACTGGAAGCTCTCCATGACCATCCCTCTTGCCATACTCAGTGTTCTGCTGATTGCACTGTTCCAAAACTGCCTTTTCCTTTTCCTTTCCTCTTCTCCCAGCTTTCCCGAGCTTTCCATCCATCCAATAATCCTCTCCTGAGTGAGCATGGCAGCAGTGCCTGTGTTTCCAGCCCAGCCCGGGCCCCAGAGCTGTGACAAACACAGATATCTTCCAAGGCCTCTGATCACATCCCCTCCAAAGCCACACGAGCACTAATTGTGTCCCTGTGAGCTGCTCCTGGACGCTGCCCACGGGCTGGGATGGACTCACCAGCTCGTTTGGCACCTCCAGACGAGGCAACAGCGCTGCCAGTTCTGCCTCTGCACCTCCTCTGCCAGCACATCATTAGCCCTGCACAGGGTGGTCCTGGCAGGTGGAATCTCCTCACCTGATGTAGCAGGAGGTGCTGCAGGGTCTGTTCTTCTTCCCCCAGATCCAGGAACTCTTCCACCTGCACAGATTGGCCCCCCATCCACAGGAGGGTAATGTCTGATCCTCTCACCAGCACAGGGGCTTTGTTCCACCACTGCTGCTGAACCAGGGTTATTTCCATTTCGTGGGGAACAACCCAGGGGTTTCTTTTTAGAGGGAATAACCCATTTTTATCACAGGAAAACTATGTATTTCTGATGCCCATCAACTATTCTGATTAACCTCTCTGAACCTGGTTATTGGTGAGCCTTTGGGGGCTTTGCCTCAAGATCAAGAGAAGCTGGCAAGTTGTCCTTGTTCCAGGTGCCATTTGTCGCCGGATCCCTTTGTTCTGTCACACTCTCCCAGCATTTAAGGGCAGTAAATTCCTTTAGCACATGTCCCACGGGCACAGGGGACAGAAAGAGACCTGGAGGGAATCTCTGCCCGCCCATCCTGCAGCTCCAGGGACGCTGGAAGAGACCTGGAAGGTCGTTAAGGTGGGAAGCAGTTCCAGAGGGGAGCAGGGAAGGCTGCAGTGATTTTCACTCCACAAAGAAGGGAAAGGTGCCTTTCTGCTTTAGCTGGAGGGAGAATAGGAAAAGACAGCTCTCTCTCCTTCCCTAAACAAACCCATCTGCAACACTTCCAATTTGAATCCAAATAATATCTGGGGTTTGGGATTCAGCAGCAAACTAGCTCTGAGTCCTTAATCCCAGCGCCTGATGTTTGGGGGTGTTGGGACTTGGAGCTAATTAATTCAGCCACCTGTAATTCTGCTCAGATGTGCTGCTGCCTTTTCCTTACATAGATCATATGCTGGGAAGGCTGCACACTAGGCTGGCCCGAATCCTAATCCCTCTCCACTGCCTTTTTTTCTAAAAACCCTTCCCTTGTTCTTGTTCATTCACACTTTGTCTTGTTTCTTCTTCTTTCCCTCCATCTTCCTCCTGCTGCTGTCTCCCTCTTCTGGGTCCTGACTCAAAAAAAAACCCCAACAACAACACCATAAAAATCTGACATTCAGTAAGTGATGTGGCTCTTCCCAAATGGAATGGCCTTGTTCCCTTCAGGGCTGTCCACAGGATGGTGCTCCCAGTGCTGTCCCAGTCTCCCTGACTGGTTTCATATGAGCTCAAGCAGTGCTGAGTGTTCCTGGTGGGAACAAGGCTGCAGGTGATAAATATTGCAAGATCCAGCCAGCCCAGGAGCCCTGTCCTGATTTCTTTGCCTTGGCAGTGAAAAGATGGAAGAAGAATGAAAAGATAACTCGTTTTGGAGCACTCAGAAATTAAATGGGAAAGGTCAGGCCATTCCCTTTGTGGCCAAGTAAAAACCTGGGCTCACCCTGCCCGGGCTGGGGGGTCCTGAGTGGCCATGGAATGGGGGGGGGGAGCTGCTTTTTTTCTTCCTGTGAATTTTCCACTAGAATTTCCAAATCCATACCAGGTTTGCCCTGGTTTTCCAAAGGAAAATGAACCAGGCTTTCCAGGCTTTCCTAGTTCAGTCCCTGTTTTTTGGGCTCTCGAGGATGGCTGGTTGTTAAAACTCCCCCTAAAGCCACATTTGTCGTTTCACTTCACAGAAAGTGGGGGCAAAACTGGGGGAAATCCCACAGCTGCCAGCTCTGGCTTGGAATTCTCTTGCAAATTCTTGCCCTGAGAGGCTGTGGCTGCCCCTGGATCCCTGGAAGTGTCCAAGGCCAGGTTGGAGCAAGCTGGGCTAGTGGAAGCTGTCCCTGCCCATGGCAGGGGGTGGGATGGGATGAGCTTTAAGGTCCCTCCCAACCCAAACCAGTCTGATTCTGTGTCCCGTTGCTCCTGCTGGATTTCACATGAGCCTGGTGGATCCAGGTGTGTGAAAGCCCTCCTTTATCTCTGCTCCCTCAGCAAACCTCAGTTCCCCCCTGTGTGCTGCACTGAGCCATCACTCCTGGTCTGGCAGCCCCTCATTAATGTTGTCCTCCACGCCTGGATGTGTGTGAGGACCTGGGGAAGCTCTTTGGTGCAGCCAGGCTGCCAAAGCCCTGCTTCTCCTGCAGAAATCTCCCTCCTGGAGGTACAGAGAGGCCACCCAGGCTGTTTTCCACTGAAGGTCAGGGGACATCTGCAGTGGCACCAGCAAATAGGCCAAAAGGCCCCTGGAGCTCGTGGGCCATTGCTGCTCGAGTGAGATAAAGTTATAATTATTTAACAGTCCTGGGTGTGAAATTAGAGTGATCACATAATCTCCTTAGTCTCTGACTACAGGTCCGGCGTGGGAATACGAATCTTAATTGGTATTTTCTTATCAATACACTCAAGTGGAGGGATTAAGGACAAGGCTGTTGAGTACAACCTGAATTTTTGGAAGATGTCTCTGATTTTGGTGTGGTCAGGGAAGCCTCGCTGGTGCAGGGAGAGCCTGGGGAGGAGGAGAGCAGGGACACGAGGGAATAACCCACACAGTGCCCCCTGTGCTGCCCTTCCCTGCACACCCAGTGCCCAGGCTGGGCAAAACACCTCAAAAACCAGGAGCACAGACAGGGAGGAAACGCATTTTATAGGTGTGACAGTGCTGAGAACGGTGCTCCATGAGAAAGGTCTGTGACCACGTGAATAAATACACAGAGGACTCCTGTTTTTATCTGCTATTTAACGTTAAAAACTCTGGGTTTATCTGCTGTTTAAAGTTAAGCACACAGCTAAAAACTTTGCTGAGCTGTGATGGTGAGATGGCACATCCAAAGATGCACGACAGGCACATGCTGCATCTCCTGCTCCCCCTCTTTTGGCCCAGAGCTGCCTCACATCTGCTGTCCCAGCCCTGCAGATACTCCATCAAATCCATCCTTTCCCTGCTGGTCCTCTGAGGAACCTCACCCAGTGCAGAAACACCGACCAACCCCAGTCCCTGAGGTCAGGAGCTGCTTCCAGGGCAGTAAAAGCACATCCAGGGAGCTCCGGGAGCTCTGATGTGCAGGGGCTGGGGCACTTCTGGAGCGGCTCGTTCAGGAGGCTGCACTTAATTAAAACTGCAAAATAGAACAATTAGCCAGGGCTGACGATTTCCTGCAGCCCCAGCTGAGTGTGAAGGCTGGTTTTTAATCTCTCCATTTATCTTTTTGTTGATCTGTAGCTATCAATTAAATTAATTCTCCGAACTTTGACGGGTCCATTTGAAAACCACCCAGATAACAATGGAGTCATTTAACTTTTCTTTTCTGAAGCTTAATTTGCCTTCGCTTTCTTTTCAGTGCTTGTCACTCTTAAAGGGAGCCTGTGCTCTGATCTCAGAGCTGGTGTGTTGCAGAGGATGCAGGTTGGGTACCAATGCTGGGAAAAAGGGCAGAAATATGATTTATGGCAGTTTGCAGATGCTGGAGTAAGTCCCAGTCATGCTGATCGTTTCAGTCAGCTGAGGAAAAAAACATGCAGCAGAGTTTTGGGCCGGGAAAAAGCAGTTGAGGTGTGGAGCCTTTGAAGTCTGAAAATTGATTTTCTTCAAAAGGGGAAAAAAAAGCTTCCTATCAGCTCACAGCTCCAGTCACGGGCAGTGGCGGCTTTTTCCTGCAGTCACAGTTCAAACCCAGGCTGAGAGTGGAAGAATAAATAGTGTGTAATGCTTAGTCAGTCACAAGGCATTTGCTTCAGCTCCATTTTCTGCCACTCAGGCTGGGGGCATCTAATTGAATTGGCACTGGGGAGAGGCTGCACTGCCAGCCCAGGGTGCCACGAGCTCCTGCTGGGGAGCCTCTGATTCAGTGATCAGGGATATACCACGGGCAGAGCTGCCCTTTGCAGTGACCCCTCCTGCACAGAGCCCCTGTTCTAGCTGAGAGCTGCATTTTCTGGGGTTTAGCAGGAGTTTTGAGCGCCCTGATTAAATCAGGGACCCGGTTTAATAATCCTGGCTGGCCCTGGCAGCTGAGACAATTGGCTCACAGTTGCTTTATTAATGCAGCAGTGATCTCCAGGTTGGGAGTTCGCCTCTTTACTCATTCCTCCCTCCAGTTCTTTGGGAACGGGGATGGATTCTGCAGGCAGCACATGTTCTGGCTGGGAAGGCCCAACCTGGAGCCCACACCCAGGATTAAAACCCTCACCCAGAGAAGGATGGAGCGAGGAAACCACACTGACAGTTTTCCAGCAGGCTCCCACCTGAGGCCATTTGGTGTTTCCTCAGCACCCAGAATGGTCCCAGGTCCATCAAGCCTCGACTCTGAGCTCCTGGGTGCCCACACAATCAATCAATCTCGTGCCCTGTCCCTGGTCTGGAGCAAGCCAGGCAAAACCCTGACCAGCTTTGGAGCTGAAACCCACATTGTTCTGCAAGTCGTTAAATATGTGGCTTTCACTGCTGAGCTTCCTGCTTGTGGCTTGGATTAGAATTTATTCTAATGCCCTCCCTGTAAAACTGATATATTCACCTGGTGCCTGATGCTGTTTTTGCACTCGCTGGGGTGTAAAGCAGGAGCTGCTCGATTCCAATTGACAGCTACAGCACATAAACATCGACGGGAGCAGGAGGAGAACCAGTCCCAGTGTGCTCACAAGGTGCACAATGAAATGCTTTTTTTTTCCAAATGCTGCATAATATACAGGATGCAGCGGGACCGATTTTTCTCATTTCTCCAAAATATATAAGAGGATGGAGGTATAAAAGGAAAAATTATGCGTTTCTCGATACGTGGAAACCACATCACAAAGCGCCTCCAAGGCAGAAATATTTCCTTGGATGTCACCGGTTTCTCAGTAGAACATCCAACACCCCAACTGCTGCAAATCACCGTGCTGACACGAGTGAAGCTGCCCTGATTTACACCAACCCATGATCTGGCCTTTATTCATTATTATGGCCTCGGATTTAATCCCCCTGGAGGAAACAGAGGGATTTGGGATGCCGGGTTTGCTGTGGGGGCGTGCGCAGGGCCGAGGCAACTTCCAGAAACTGGGAGAAGGAAAAACGCTGGGATGAGGCAGAGATGAGTAACTGAGGCTCACGACTGTGATTATAAGGTGTAATTACAATTAGCAGCACAAGGGCGTTAATCACGGCAATAATCACACGTCAGCTCTTCCCAAGAGGAAGGAGAAGGGAATTAAGTGGCCTGAGTGGGTGACAAAAGCAGGGATGGTGTTGGCAGGAGGGGGACAGAGTGTGCTGAGGGGAAAAGCCCACTGGATGTTTGCTGTTGCCTGTCCAGCCCTGAGCTCCAGTAATGGGGCTGCTTGGGCTGACTGAGCCAACTTTGCCAGGGAAAAGAGGGATCTCAGGCTTCCAGCTCCTGGATTTCTCAGCTTTGTCAGGTCAGGGCTGTCTAGTCCTTTTGCAGTGGGTTTAGGACCAGACCAGTCCTCAAGCCACCTTTCCTCTGCACCCAAATGAAGCTTCTTTAGCCCCACAAGACAAACCACCCGTTTTTAGAAGGCATTTGAACAGCACAACCCTTAATTCTCCTGGGGCTGGTTTAGGTGCTGCACCAGGGGCTGCCTTTGCTCCTCTCCCTCTTTTTGCTTAGACAGAAACTTCTTGTTCCAGGTGGTTTTGGGTGAATCCAGTGCTGGAGCCTCCAGAGCAGATCCCTCACACTCTCATCATGAATTATCCAGAGCCCTCTCAGGGAGGGAGGGAGGGTGGCAGGGTCCTGTAATTTATCTTGCATGAAATGAGCTTGTTTGAATGGACTGGAAAAGCCAAGCCATTAATTTAGAATAGCTTCTGGACTCTGCAGAGCTGCAATTCCATTCTACATATCCACTGCTGTAAAAGTTGTGGGATTTTAATACCCTTTCAGGTGGTTTTTGGTTTTGTTTTTTTTTTTATCTTGTCCTGCTGCAGACTCTCTGCCCTGGGTGTTCTGGATGCTGCTTCACCTCACAGCAGCCTCCTGTGAACAACTGAGTAAGTTTGCCCAGCGTAAATCCTCTTCTTTAAACTCATTAAAGTGTGCCAAGCCTCTCCAGGAGCCATTTGACAAACTCCCCTGAGCGGCAAAGGAGTGTTTATTATGATTATTATTACTATTATTATTTTTCTCCCAGCTCCATCTGTAATGTAAACACCATTACATTTTAATTATCTGTTTGAATAGGAGATTTAAGAAGCGAATCCCCGCAGGAACCTGGCCGGAATACACAATGGAATTCCCCTGGAATGTCACTCCTGGAGGTGAGAGCTGCTCAGGGCTGAGTGTCCCGGGCATCCCGTGCCCACAAAGCCCTTGATCCCACAGCGGTGGGGCTGGAAGTGGGTGGATCACCCCCTCCAAGGGGGTGTTTTCCAGCCCTGTGAGGGGAAGAAGGTGCTGGCAAAAGGCTGTTTCTCCCCCTGGGGTGGAGGGGTTGTCACCCATCCCGGGGGAAGGGGCTGGGAGCTGGAGCAGCTCATCCTCAGGAGGAGGGAGTGGGAAGGCAGCGGTTGCCATGGAGCCGTGTCTGAGACTGGTACCACGATGGCAACCCCGGGGCTGAGATCCCACAGGCAGCATCCCAGCACCCCTGGGGGGGAAATATCCCTCTCTTTAAATTTAGAAGGACAGCAGAAACTCGGGGAACAGGTGAGCAGAGGGCCTGCAGGTGTGTTATTGAATTAGAGATGCTGCCAAAAGGAACCCGGATCGAGCCCAAGGCAGGAATGAATTGTTGCAAAACCCCAGAATCACCTCTGCCTTACTTCTTCAGCATGAAGCAAACTCAGCTTGGTGACCCCTCCTTCACTCCCCTGCCCTGGGACAGCTCTGTTTGCCAGCCCTGCTCCGTGTTCACTGCTCTGCACCTTCCATCAGCACCAACCTCCTCGAGTGAGAGGCAGGAACCCAGGCTGGGTGTTCCCCACGACCCTCCTGCCTGCCAGGAACGGGGCAGGACCATTCCCAGTCCCCTCCCAGTCCCCTCCTGCCCTCACCTGTGGGGAGGATGGACAGCAATGGCAGGAGTCTGCTGGCCTGCAAAGCTCTTCCTCCACCTCCTGTGCCCCAGAAAGGTCAGCAGCCCCCCAAAGAGAAGGTCAACACTTCAAAATTAAGCTTTCCCAGAAGCCTGGAAGAGGCCCTCCTGCTTCCCCAAAAGAATTCCTGTGGGAGGAATGACACTGCTGAAGATGTGAGATGAGAATATTGACACCCCCGGGGTTACCAAATAAAAAAAAATTGATTTTTAATAACTCTAACCATGTCTTCAGCTTTCATTAGTCTCCTCTTCGGCTTTTTAGTGCCGGGCATGAAGAATATGAGGATTTGAAGAATTAACTGAATTAATGAGGGTTGATTATTAATGTTCAGAGCTCAATAAAAAAAGAGAGAGAGAGGGGGAAATAAAACACGCCAAAAAATGAGCTGGAAATAAGGGCAATCTTTCATCCCCCCAAAATGAGATACATTGAATTATTGCCGTGCTTAAAACTGAAGCACCGAGAGAATGGAAATAAATACCTCCCATTAGCTCCAGGGGGGCCTGGGAAATCTGCAGCAGGGAAGTGTCCTAGTCAGGGGATGACAGGGTGAAAATGGCTGATTCTGTGGTTCTGTGATTCTGTGATTCTGTGATTTTATGGTTCTGTGATTCTATGATTCTGTGATTCTGTGATTCTATAATTCTATGATTCTATGATTTTATGGTTCTGTGATTCTGTGATTCTGTGATTTTATGGTTCTGTGATTCTATGATTCTGTGATTCTGTGATTTTATGGTTCTATGATTCTATGATTCCGTGATTTTATGGTTCTAACCGAGGGGAAGACACTCATTGAGAGCGAGGAGGGCGAGCCAGGACATGCAGCAGGTGCCTGGGGGAGTGCAACAACTCTTATCTGAGCTCTCCCAGACCTGGAGACCCTTCCCAGTGCTTGAAAGGTGCAGAAATCCCATTTGGGTGCCAGCAGCAGTTCCCTGTGCTTTGCTTTGCTGGTTTACCCCTGTAGGAACTCTAAAACCCAAGGGCTGAGTTTTCCCCTGCACTGCCCCAGTCTGGGCACTCAGTGAGGGGGAAATCCAGCAGCCAGTGCCCTGGGGTGAGGGGACACTCCGTGGTCCTACAGCCTCAGGTCTCGTGCTGGTTTTGCTCCTGGTTAAGGTCCCTCCCCACCCAAAGCATTCCATGATTCCAGGACTCTCCTCACCCTCCTTCTGTCCGTTTGTAGGGTGAGGAAATGGAATCCACCTGCAGGGAAAACTCCCTTCCTCGTGGCCCCTGACCCAGAGAGGGACTGTCTGGGGGAAGAAGAAAGGGACTGTTTTCCACAGAGGAAAAGCCTCCCTAAGCCTGGGAACCCAGTAAACAGTGACAGCCCTGGGAGGAGATTTAGAGATGCAGGAGTGCTGACAAAGGCCAAGCCTGACCCATTTATCTCCCAGCCCCTCTCAGCATATTTAGCAGCACCTCACCAAATTGGAGCTGGGGAATTTAAATGATGGCCTCCTCTCCCGCTCTGGCTTTTTTAATTTCCCATCCCTTGGATGCTCGAGGAGTGCTCCTCATCTCCCGTGATGGATGAGGTGTCTGCCCCCAGCTCCACAGAAGTTGTTTGCAGAATGGTCATTAGGGGTCTGCTGGCTTTAATTAGGGGGAGACACCAGCTGAGGGGGGCAGGCAGGGAGCTGGGGGCACAGGGCTGGATCCAGCACTGCAGGTGGGGCCTCGGGAGAGTGGAGCAGAGCTCCTTTAAAACCCTTTTGTGCTGCTCCGCTGCCAGTGGAAATCACTCCATCAGTCGTGACGCCTCACGAGGGCTGATCCGGCTCATCCTCTGGAACAGACAGGCAATTATTCCATAAACTCCATTTTATTTCTCGCCCTGTGCTTCCCTGATCCTCAAACCATTAAATATCAACTGTTTTGCCTTTTCTTTTTTCGCTTTTTTGGGGTTTTTCCCCCCCCCTTTCTTGTCAGCCAAGCCGGAGCCCAAGCGTTCCTTTTCGTAACAACCCAGCTCCACCACTCCCCCACAAATGACAGGCTCCATGTGTGCCAGGGAAAGGTAAATTAACTGCATTTACTCCTTTGAACACAGCAGTTGACACAGCCATCCGGGTGGGTTTTTGAGCACCTGTCACTGAGGTGCCTTGGATGGATAAACCTCCCCCTGGAAACTCAACGGAAAAGGTGTTTGCTCGTGTAGCTCCTGGGAAATGATGAGCCCTGTTAATTAATCACTCCTTTTCCAGGAGAGGTGTCAGGATGGGACCAGAGCCAGCCAGTAAACGTGGGAGCAGGGGAGTGGGGCTGGAGCAGCAGCAGGAAACAGGACGAGGGGGAGGAGGAGGAGGATGGGTTGGACCTGGGATAACCTGTCCCGGGGCTGGCCAAGGCCTTCCAGGTCAACTGGAGCTTATGAGCAACGAGCACCAGGAATGGCCCTGCTGACACTCAGCAGGCTGTGCCAGTGTAAAAATCACTGCAGTGTGGGGATTTTAACATCCCTTTAGGTGCCCAACAGCCTCTGAAATCCGTGGCAGTTGGATGCTGGAAGTCCTTTACCCACAGCAGATCCCACTGAAAGCCAGGGAAATCAGTCCAAATGGTCCTGCTGATGGCAACAGGCATTCAGGGGAGATGGGAATGTTTGCTGTGGCCCTGCTGGTTTCCTCCAGTGTTACCTCCCGGCCCCACCACACCTCCAGGTCCTTCCCCAGCCCCAGGGGCTGCTCAGAGGGAAAACTGGAGCCATAAATTGCTGCCAAGTGCTCAGCGAGGTCAAGGGAAGGAGTCAGCAATCCCTGGGCAGTTTTATGATCTAATTTAACTCCTCAAGTGTATCAGTCTGGAGTTCATATAGTCCCTGATATATGTGCTTGGCCAAAACCTGGGAACAGGAATATGTGGGTGGCAGAATAACTTTGGACAAGACAAGGATATAGACTCTTATCAGCAGAATGAAATCAACCCTTTATTGGCTTGAATTGCTTCCCTTCCCTGTCCTGCAGAGCCAGGGCTGCACTGATACAGATCAGCTGAGTGTTCTCCTCAGGGCAGCACTATCAGCAGGGAATAAAGTCCTTAGAAATGTGCATTAATCATCTGGGAGGGAGAGTTTGCACCCCCAGGCACAGCTGAATTTTGCCTCGAGGTGTGTTGGTTTTGTCTCCAAGTTAAAACAGCAGCTGGCTCAGCACAGCCAAAGGCAGAACTCCTGGCCAGGAAGGTGTGGAGCAGCAAACCAAGGGCTAACGTGTGGCCAGAGCCTTCTCACCTTCCCTTCCAGCACTGGCCAAGGGCAGCCTGGGTTCTGTTTGATACCCTGGGTTCTGCCTGACACCCTCCCTGTGTTCTGACACCCTCCCTGCCTTCAAAACCACAAAATAATTGTTTCGGGCTTTGAGCTGAGGGCTAGAAAACAACTGGGGGGAGGAACTGAGCTCCGAGGTGTCTGCTGGGGTCATGGGACACCACGGGAGCTGGAATTGTCCTGCAGCTGATTTCCTAAAGGCAGCCTGTGGCCTGTGAGCACTGAAAGCTCCTTTAAACAAGGAGGATGAGCCTTCCCAACACCCCTTGATTGGCAATTGTGATAAATCCCTGTAATTGCTATTGACTGCTCCCAGGGTTTTCATTTGTTAAAGACCTTGCTGGAATGACACGGGATAAAACGGGAGGAAGGGAAAGCTGCATGAAATGCTTGTCCTTGCAGAGTTCCCTGAGCAGATCTGGGATGAACCACAACTCTTCCCCCTCTCTCTCCACCAGCACCTCACTCCTCACCCTCAGATCATGCCCGTGGAAGTGCTTTTTGTTCTCTTTTCCTGGCCAGCTCCTTTCCACCCTGGTCATTTATAATTCAGTCCTTGTGCCGGAACAGGGAGCAGCATGTGCTGGAACCACATGGGGTTTGGTCAGAGGAATAAAATATTTACAGATGTGAACCCTTCCACGAGTCTCTGTGATCTCTGCCCAGCACTGAGAAATTATGAAGCATCACCCAGAAGCATCTTGATCTCTTTTTTTAAAGAGTCCCAAGTTTAGCAACGCTGAAAGGCACCCTCAGCTTCATCCTCTGCTTCTGCAGGTCCTTGCTTCGTGTTTTCAGGCTTTTTTTTCATTTCCCTTCCCCTTTCTTTAAGAAGAGTGGAATTTGTGTGATGTTCTTGCCGTGATTCAGCTGCTAAAATTGCCAGGAAGAAATCAGAGCTGAGATGAAATAGGAAAACAAGGAACATTACTACACACACCCCCCCCAAATCAATCAGGGGTTTGCAGAGCCCTGACCTCTGAGGAGGCTTTCCAGGGGAGTGTGGAAGCTGCTCTTGCCTCAGAGCTTCCAGGAGGAGAAGAACAAGGGCAAATGGAACCTGCAGATGGACTCTGAGTTAAATCAGCAGCAGCTGGGAGGAATCCTGGGCTCTGATGCATCGACTTCAGTGGGATTTGGAAGGAGCAGAGGAGGGAAACAGCTCCAGAGCTTTTTGTTTCCATTAAGGAACAAGAGGACGAGCCCAGGTCGCTGCAGAGCCCCTTTAACAAGCAGGACACACATTCCAGAGCTGCAGAGCCCTTCCCCACCATCCCTGAGCCATCACAGCAGCTCTGTGTTGTTGTAATCCGGGTGTTAGTGGCTTAATCCTCCTCCTCTGGAATTCCAGGAGTCCACAGGACGTATTCCTGCTGCATCCTGCACTCCAGCCAAAGCCTGGAGAGGGCAGGCTGTGGATCCCAGCAGGTACAGCTCCAGCAGGAGTAATCTGGGGGAGGAGGGAGGTGAGGGAGCAGGGAAAGAAAGAGCTCCTCCAAATCCTTCAGCTCCTCACTTGGACACAGTGAATGAGATATTTAAATACGTTGCCATGGAAACAATCAAAAGGGGGGGGTCCTTGTGTGAGTGTGTGTGTGTGTTTGGGTAATCCCAAAGGGGGTATTTAATTGGAATCAACCACAGCTTTTTAACCGTGTTTTAAATTGGAGAGAAGCAAAAAGGAAGGAGCTGCCAGAAAAGGAACATTAAATAAAAGGAGGGGGGGGGGAACCAAAAAACCAACAACAAAAAAGGAGGGGGGGGGGAACCAAAAAACCAACAACAACCAACCCAGCCCACGTGAAATGAGGTGGGGGGAGAAAGGGAAATGAAAAGAATAAATTTACTGTAGCTGGTGAAGGATTCATTAGGGTTCAGTCTCCCTCCTGTTGACATGAAGGAGTCTGATGGAGGTCCAGCCCAAAGGCAGAGAGAACATCCCTCCCTCTCCCCCTCTCCCTGCTCCCAGGGGACCCAGCAGCTGGAAACTGGAAACTTCTCCCCACTCCTCACGTTTTCCCTGCTGAGCAGAGCCCTCAGAGCTGCCTCACCACGGCATTTTTGGGGCAGGAACAGCCCCTGCAGGCTCCTAATTCGCTCTTCCTGCTGTCAGTGGGAGTGCTGGGGTTGCTGTTTAAACTGAAGGACACTCAGTTGGCTCAAGAGCAACCTCAGTGTGGGTAAACTTGGGAAATTAGAGAGATACCTGCTTTGGAAAGGCTCATCCTGGGCTGAGGGCACTGGGAGAGGAAGCCTGATGGTTTTAGTAGGGCATGAATGGAATTGTGTCTCAAAGATCTCAACCTCGGGGTCCAGAAGGTCTTTTCCAACCCCTTGCTCCCGTGTTCAGTGCTCTCCTGTGTTAAAATGAGGTGTCCCAGGGTCTGAGTGACAGGGCAGGGGCGGTTCAGTCAGGCACCCAGGGAGCAGGGGCCAGTTCCTGACCCCGTGTGAGGGGACAGGATGACATTTGGGATTAATTCCGCATGGACAGAGGTGCCAGAACACGCAGGGTAGGGGAGGGCACTGATCCCAGATGGCAGGACCAGGCTCAGAGTCAGCTCACAGGAGGGGCTGGGAGGAGTCCAGCAGCTCTGCAAGGGAGGGGACTCACTCCAGGTCCAGTTTTAGGGCTATTTTTAGACACTGCACATTCTCACCCTCCTCTGGAGAGGAAATGAGGGAATGCTGCCTGGTCCTGCTGCCTTCCTAAAGCACTGGGAGCTGTGCTTTGGTTTGGTTAATAATCACTCTTGGACTCACAAGGGCAGTTTTTAGGAGCTGGGAATGCCCAGGGGGGTGAAGGAATCCAAGCCTGAGCAGGACCCAGCTAATCCAGCCCCAGCCAATCCAGCCCCAGCCCGTGTAACCTTGCAGGCTGGCCCTGTCACACCGAGATCTGAGTGCAGAGGCTGTGACTGGGATGGAAGTGCCCTGCCCAGCGCTGTGCCAGTGCCCAGAGCCTGGCAGAGCCCAGCCTCGGAGAGCCTGGCACGCTCTCAGGAGCAGCTGCACCTCGTGGGCCAGAAATTAGGACGCCCTGAGCTCCCATCATTATGTTCTGGCATCGTCCTCCCTCCCTGCACGGCCGTTCCTTGACCGGATCTCCCAGTTTCCAGAGGATCTCCCAGTTTCCAAACCTCAGCTTGAGCACAGAAACCTCCCCTCGCTTCTCCCCCCTTTTCCCCACAGCCCAAACTCCTCCTGCCAGGCTTTTCCCCCCTCCTCACTCCCCCATCCACTCCTTGCACCTCCCCTGAGGGAGAGGAGCAGGGAAGATGTATGGCTGGGACAGGTTCCTTCCCCCTCCCGCCGGAGCGTTAATTTTAAATTTAAAGCTTTGCTCCGGACGACAATGGTCGGTCATCAGCGCCCCTGGAACGGGGGCAGCACAAACCAGTCCTCACCAATCCTGGTGAAAAACGGCGCCGGGGATCGGGAGCGATCAGGATGCAGACGGGGAGCCGCGGCCCCGGGCGTAAAAATGATGGATGGATCATCCCCGGCATCCTTCCTTCCCTCCGCCAGGGAGGCTGACGGGGGCAGCGGCTCCTTCTGAGGGGGATAGTGGCAGGAATGATGTGTCTCCAGGAGATTCTCAGGGATCTGTGAGCACGGAATAAATGGCCACTGTCGCTTTTGGGGAGAAAGGCAGTCCCAGGCAGCGGGAAGGGCTCCCCAGAGGGGAGAGAACAAAGGGCTGAGCCCGGAGAGCCCAGCCCTGCCTGGGAGAGGCACCGGCTCTGCTCCCCCTCGGCCTCCGGGTGCTCAGCAAGGCGGGTTGGAAGGGAACAGGAGGAGCTCCGGGTGCCCAGGCTCACCAAAGCCCTGCCAGTGTGATGGCAGAACAGCCAGGGGAGGGCTGGGAGGTGCAGATGTGCGGGTCTGAACCCCGGCTTGGAGAGCCCTGCAGTGCTGGGCTGTGCTGCAGGGCACACACAGGGTGGTGGACACGTGCTTTGGCTTAGCAGAGCTCACTTTGGTCCTGAACCGACTCAGATTTCCTACAGGAATGGTGTAAACCAGCTCAGCTCCTCCTGCCTCAGCTCCCTGCCTGCAAACCAAACATGCTCTGTCTCTGTTCTCCCTTGATTACTGATGTGCCAACCCTTTGGGGCAGCCACTGCTCCTCTCTGGCCCTGTGTGTCACAGAGCTCCAGAGAGTGATCCTGCAAACACAGGAGCCAGTGACTGTCACACAGACCCAGGGACTGTCACACAGACCCAGTGACCGTCACACCAAACCAGGGACTGTCACACCAAACCAGGGACTGTCACACAGACCCAGGGACTGTCACACAGACCCAGTGACTGTCACACCAACCCAGGGACTGTCACACAGACCCAGTGACTGTCACACCAACCCAGTGACTGTCTCACCAACCCAGGGACTGTCACAC
>NW_016690377.1:1414659-1434531 GCF_001604755.1 Lepidothrix coronata
TTTTTTTTTTTTTTTTTTTTTTTTTTAAAATTAAATTTTTTTCAAAAAAAAAAAAAAAGGCAGAAGGGGGAGAATTGGTCTCTCTTCCCGTTGCACCAAATATTCCTGCTGAGGAAAGGTTGTTCCTTGCACACAGGGCATTTTGGGGGGGGGGGATCTGCCCTTTCTCGGGCTAAATCATCAGCTCTGATGTGTTTTCCTTCTTTCCTTATTGCTCTGCTCTCCTTGGAACACGAGTACTTTCCGTGTTGGCTGTGACGTTACTGCCTGTGCCGGGAGCAGATGGAAAGCCAGGCTGGAGGTACAAGTCATGTTCCCATTAAGAACCAGCAGTGAGATGTGATGGTTCCTAATGTGACCCTTCAAGTTGTCGCCGGAGCTGTTTCTCAACAAAAAATAAATAAATAAACAAACCCCGAAACTGAAAAAACAAAAAAACAAAACCAAAGCAAACCAACAAGCCTGAGGCACAGCAAAGTGTGCTGGTGAAATCCTGCCTGGGAGGTGTGGAGAGTTTTACAACTGGCTTCGGGAATTTTTTTTAGCTTTTTGTTGGAAGAAATCAATCAAGTGAGAGCTTTGCTTTGGGATAAGCAAGGAGGAATTTGCATACTGGGAAATCGAGCAGCCCGATTTTTCAGGAGGGCTGTTCCTGGATTCCAGGCATCGCTTTGGGGGCTGAATCAGCTGGAGCAAATCAGCCCCACGGAGTCTCGAGTGCCCACGAGGAAAGTGAGGGTTTCTGGCTGCTGGGGAGAGCACTGGGGCTGAGCTAGAGCCAGGCCACCCTTCTGGATAAGTGGATATTAAAGTTCATATCCCTTAACTCTTGCCTTGCCAAGGCCTTCCCAAACTTCCCAGAGCGGCACTGCTGGGATCGTTCTCCCCCAGTCCCAGCTCCTTCCCTCCCTCCCTCCCCAGCCCTGCCCAGCCAGCTGCTGTGGGAGAGCAAACCCTGCAGGATTTGGATCAAATTTTGGATCAAGGCACAGGATCCCGGGATGGTTTGGGCTGGGAGGGACCTCGGAGCCCATCTCATCCCACCCCTGCCGTGGGCACCCACCGGACCGGGCTGCTCAGGGGAAGGGAGGAAAAAATAAGGGAAAAGAGGTGATTTTGACTCATTTCACTTGCAAATGCAGTGCCTTAACGCTGCCACATCTGCAGGAGCCCTCGAGCCAGGGAGGGATTTTAAAAGCTCTCTGTATCAGAGCCTTTCCCTCGTCCCATCCCCTGCTTCCCTCCCCAGCCTCCTCATCCCCTATTCAGGGTGAGCCTTTGTCCTCCCCGTGCCCAGCAGTCACCACCACGGCTCCCTTCATCCACAAAGAGAAACCTTATCTTCTGATGGACACATCCAGCACATTCTCTGTGACATTTAAATCTCCCTTTGTAGCCAGCTCAGATATTTTCGCTGTTAAAAGGAGCGGCCCAGCCGGGTGATTTCATTACTGCAAATGTTATTACAGTGAAAGCCTGTTTAAGACATAATGTCACTGAAGGGAAAATAGGATCTAGCAGCAAGAACAGCCTGATGGAGGGTGCTGGGCTTCATCACAGCCTGAAAGAAACCTCTCAAACATCAGACCTGCTAATGGAGCAGCTTTTTTTCCTCCATCGAATCAAACCAGCCACTTCCTCAAAGCCCTAAGGCGAGGAATTAGAAAGGAGATTGAATGGAATTAGGCACCCAACTCCCTCTGACTTTATATTTGAGCTCCTAAGCTGTTCTTGCTGCTTTAGAAATTCGAGCTGAGCTGCTGGGGTTCTCAGAGGCACGGTGAATGGAGAGGCTTTGTGGGAACAGCAGCCACTGGCCTCTCCAAGGCCCTGCAGCTCCCTGTCCGTGGCCACAGCCAGAGCTCCTGGGCCCAGGGAACCACCACAGACACGTCCCAGCCTCCCTGGATGAAGTCACTGGGAATCTGCCAAGGACTTGGCCCCGATTTCCACCCTGACGTAGCTGCAAATCCTTTCTCCTCCAAAGCAGATTTTCCCAGAGGGGTTTGGGATTTGCCAAGAGTAAAAACCTGAGCTCCTGCAGCCAGGGGGTGTCACGAGGGCTCAGCTCTGAGTGTGGGGCTCTGGGCACACGGGGAGGGTGGGGGGAGAGAGTCACAGGGCCCCAGACCCTGCTCCCACCCCTGTGCCCTGCGGGCTGAGCCTTGGCTGGCTCTGTTTGAACATCACTGTGCTGTGCAAGAGAGATGTGACCTTCATCTCAGCCTCCAGAGAGTGTGAGGAGCTCAGAATCCCTGTTGATGGGGCTCGTGGATGTCTTGGCTGTGCTGCCTTTGGAGGGGGGAGCAGCTGGAGCAGTTCTCTCCCATTTGTTCAGCCTGGAGAAGGGGAAGAAGAGATGAGAGACCTCGTGGCAACCTCCAGCCTCCTCCCGAGGGGCTGCTCCATCCCTGCCCTCTGGGAGCAGGGACAGCACCCAGGGAATGGCTGGAGCTGTGCCAGGGCAGGGCAGGGTGGAACCCAAGCAAAAGGTCCTCCCCCAGAGGGTGGTCGGGCACTGACCAGGCTCCCCAGGGCAGTGGGCACAGCCCCAAGGCTGCCAGAGCTCCAGGAGGGGTTGGACAACGCTCTGAGGGACAGGGTGGGATTGTTGGGGTGTCTGTGCAGGGCCAGGAGCTCGACTGCATGATCCTTGTGGGTCCCTTCCAGCTGGGGATATGTGACCAGGTGTGACCTGACACCTTCTTGAGGGTTGGAACATGATGAGTCTCGGGTCAACACTGCTCATCCCACCAGCCAGCAGAAGGCCTGGCCTGTGCCCCAGCTGCTCTGCTGACAGGCTGTGACAAGCTGCAGTGCCCAGCTCGGCAGAGAACATCAGGATTTCACGGCATATTTTACCACCAACTTTCTGGTTGTTTGTTTGGGGTTTTTTTTCAGCTGTTTTTCTTCCTTTGATTTTTTTTTTCTTTTTCTTTTTTAACGTCCTTGCTCTGTAGCAACTTCAAGGTATCCCGGGCTGCTCCTGACCTGAACAAGGCAGAGCACGACAGGAAAAATGCATCCAGGAGCAGGTCGGAGTAAGTGCCCATAAACACCGAGAGTCTGCAGCAAAGCAGCTGCCTCCCTCCCTCCCTCCCTCCCCCTGCACGGGCCCGCACAAATTGAGGCTCTGCGGGTTTTACAGCTGTCAGACAATGAGCCCGGTGCCGGCTATTTCCTCCTGCTTTTCCTTTCTTTTAATGGAAAACAGCTCAGCGCTGCCAGGGCTCAAGTGGCCCCTCCAGCAGCGAATCGATGGAGCCCCGGCTCTGCTCCGGGGCTGGGCTGGGCTGGGCACAGAGGGCTTGTGTTGCTGCTCATCCTCCCTGCCAAGGCTCCCCAGCCCTCCAGCACGATTCTTACAGGCAGGCAGATGTTTATTTTTGGTCTGGGAGGGGATTGAAGAGCACAAAACTGCCCCAGAGGTGCTGGGGGTGACCAGGATGGGGAGGGTGGGCTGCACATGGGGAGAAGCCCCTGGCAGGGTGGGCCCCTTGAGCTTTGGGATTTCTGCCCATGCTCAAGCAGAGCAAAAGAAATCCTTATCCCTGACCTAAGTGCAGGCAAGTGAAGAGTGAAGATTAGTCTTTATTACATCACTGCTTTGATAAAGGCTGGATCCCACCCTGGGCTGAGTGACCACTCAACCTCAGCCTTTGGGATAAATCCCCTGTGACACACTCTGAGGCAGAGAACCCACCTCTGCAGTGCTTCATCCTCGCTGCAGTCACGGCACAGCCTGTGGCACAGGGAGCTGCAAAGCCCTGGCACAGGCTGCCCAGGGCAGTGGTGGAGTCACCACCCCTGGAAGTGCTCAAAAAACGCGTGATTGTGGCACCTGGGGACGTGGTTTAATGGTGAACGTGATGGTGGGTTCGTGGTTGGACTCAATGATCTCAGACATCTCTTCCAACCTTAATGGTTCTGCGATTTTCCTCCCCAGGCTGTTGGGTTTTGCCCCTCAGCTGAGCCCAAAATCCCTCCCGGGCACTTCCAGTAAATCCCATTTGTGGCTGGAATCATGGAATTGTTACGGCTGAAAAGACCTCTGCAGAGGAACAGCACATGCTGGGTGGAACATGGAACATCTCCTCTTTCTGTTTAGGACTGGGGGCAACAAAGTCTGGCTCCTGTGCCTTCCAGGGGGCTTTGGACACGCAGCATCCAGGGAAGGGGTTGATCCCTGCTCTTTAATCTGGGCTCTGAAGCCCGCGGTGGATTTGGATGCACGGGGAGCAGAACCGGGGAACGGCAGCTCTGGAACTCTCCAAAGCCTCCCTTTATTTCCCTGGGCTGAGTTTTCCGCGCCTGACAGTGCTCAGAGGTGATTTATGTATAACCAGAGCAGCCTCCAGTGGTTGGATCCGCGAACTTTTCCAGCCGCCCTTGGTCGCGGCTCACGGGGCGGGTTTTGCAGACCCCAAGCCCAGCCTAGGAGGGGCGGGGAGGGCGAGCCGGGAGCAGGGGGCTCCAGCAGGGATGTGGGGATCCTCTGCCAGTGCTGTCCCACCACATCCAGCCCTCCGGGTGCCCGGGAGGGGCGGGGAAGGCAGATCCCACTGCTCTGGGCTCCCACATCGCCTGTCCCTGCCCAGGAGCGGATGGTCCTGCTGGGTTTGTGGGCTCAGGGGCGGTGCAGGGACCCAGCTCGCAGGGACAGGAGGGTGCAGGATCCCTCGGAGTGCTGTCCTGCAGCTGGAGCTTCCCAGGGGGAGCAGCTCGGAGAGAATCCCTGCCAGGAAAGGGGAGGTTTGGGGGGTCTGGCTTTTAAATTCCCTCCCCGTGCCTTGGCCACGGGTTCTCGGAGCGGTTCTTGCTTCCCAGGGCAAAGCAGGGGAGGGACAGGGCTGTGCCCTGGGGGTGCTGGGAGGAGGTGGGAAGCTGAGGAGGATGTGTGTGAAGGTCACAGCAAATCCCGAGGGGGATTTGTGCCTCCCTGAGCCTCTGGAGCAGCTCCAGGCCCGGAGAGAGCCTCGTGTCCCCCGGGACAGGAGCTTCAGGAGCAACACTGGGAGCTGATAAATCCTGCCAGGGAGCTGATAAATCCTGCCAGGGAGCAAGGGGCAGCTCGGGCTGGGCTCCAGCTCTGATTTTATGGAAAACAAGGAGAGGAGGTGAGGCAGAGAGGTCTGCTCTGCGTCTGAGAAAAGAGGCAAAGAGGTCTGCTCTGTGTCTAAGGAACTTCCCTTATCAAAAGGCAGATTGGTGACACTTTTCCTCGATGCAGCTGCCCAGGCATTTCAAAGCCTCTGAAATTTCATTATCTAAGGAGCCGTCTCTGGCTTTGTTGGGGACTTCTGGCTGCTTTACAAAGCAATTCCAGCATTATTATTGGAACAAAAACATAACAACTACTAATCCTCTGCTTAAATGACCAGTGAGTTCCCCGCAGGCAGCGCTCTGCCAAAACATTTATCCACCTAATTTTATTTCATGTAGTTTCTTTAAATTCAGATTTAACCTTTTGTGATGGGGGTGGGAGGCACTTCTGTTCAGAAGCACATTGTACAGTCACCTGGGAATGTAATTCCCTGGTGCAGGGGAGGGAGAGGGCTGCTGCTTGTCCACATTAAAAGGTGTCTTACAGAGCTGTGAAAGGACAAGTTTCCTTTCAGGTCACTCAGTGCCTGTTTTTTGAAGGAGTGTGGCCAGGCAGAAGGGAAAAGCTCAACCTCTCTGCAGGTAAGTGGAGTCAAACCCCTTTTTCCAGGGGGCAGGACAGGCTTTCCCCAAGCTGGCAGCATCGCCCAGCCACGAGACACCGTTGGCTCAGCCAGGACCTCCTTGCTCATCCTTGGAGCTCCCGAGGCTGTATCCTGGGAAAAACACAACCTCAGCTGCAAACAAACCGGGAGACTTTCCCTGCTTCCAATCGAACAGGACTGGGGGAGAGGGTGCCAGAAATCTCGAAACGTGTCATTTGGCCTGGGACGGCTTCTTTCGGCTCTCCCTCGCCTCGTTTTTCCCACCACACTCCCACTTTCTGATTTGAGTCAAACTTTTCTCTGGAAAGCCGGTGCTTCAAAGGGGAGAAGGGAGCGTATCCCGCCTGGGAAATGTTTAGCTGAAATATCGCACCACTTGTGAAATGAACGGCGTCGTTTAGGAGCTGTCAAAACAAAACCCTTCCATCTTCCCAGTTTCCTCTTTCTTTTTTTTATTTTTTTTTCCTCCCCCACCGTGGGGAGAAAAAAAAAAAATAAAAAAAAATTCCCTGCCTTTGACATGAATTTGTAAATACTTTGTTCCCTGTCCACAAATGAGATGATCCTTAAGGTCCCTTCCAGCCTGAACCACTCCACGATTCTATTTTCTATCACCATATAAACCCTCTCCCCCCTCCTCCCCAAGGTTTATGTATTCCTTGCAAATGAATAAAATATAAAATATCACCAAGCCCTGGCCGTGCAAAGGGACTCTGGCTGAGGGGGGTTAGGGTTAGAGGGTGAGGTCAGCTGTGTAAAACAGCTGAGGATTCACCCCCTCGAGATTCCCGGCGTGGGGAATCATGGCTCGGGCAGCACTTTCTCAGCTCGCCCTTCTTCCCTGTTGCTGTGCAGGAGGAGGAGGAGGAGGAGGAGGAGGCAGAGCAGGGCTGGCAGGAGGGTTGGGATGTGCTGCTGCCATGGGCTCCTGCTCCATCCATGCACAGCGTGAGATAAACAAAGCTGCCTCTGGCCATGTCATGCCTTAAAATAGATGTTCATACATCAGCCTCTCTCTCCAGCGGCGGCGGCAGCGGCGAGACATGGCCGACTGGAGCTGAGCCTGCCCCCGCTCCCAGAAGGAATCCCAGCCCTCGCCAAGGTAGGGTGAGGGGTGGGCGTCCCCTCCCCGCCGGGGCTGTGTGTCTGTCTGTCTGGCTGGCTGGCTGGCTGGCAGGGAGCTGGGTGCCCAGGGTGAGCCCCCTCCCTGCCAGCCTGGCACGGGGGGTCTGGAGCTGCCACGGGGGGAGCGGGGAGTGACCCCTCTTTGCAGAGGGGGTACATCCCGTGCCTGGGGGGGTTTGGGTGCCCTGAGTGCTGGGGGAGCTGCTCCCAGCCCCGGGATGTGGGGCAGCGTCCCTGTGACCCCTCGGGGGGCTGGCGTGGGGCTGTGCAGGGGGTGGGATGCTGGAGGCAGCTTTGGCCCAGGAAAGGTGTGGATTGCTGGTTTTCCAGCTGTGGCAGGAAGAGGGGCTGCAGCTCCTCCAGTTCCAGCCTTCCTGCGTGATTCAGTCGCTTTTCCAGACCCCCCTGCTGCTTGTCTCTCAGTGCTGGTGACATGTGGCTGTGCTGCAGCCAAGGTCACCCAAGGTTTGAGGGCCCTGCCCGGTGCCTTTCCCCGGGTGGGCTTTGCCAAGTCTGAATTCCCGGCGTGGAGGAGCCCAAACGTGCTCAGAGCAGGGTGAGATCTGTGCTGGGGGCCAGGGATGGGCAGTTTGGGCAGGGCTGACCTGCCCTGCACAGCTCCCCGGGGTCTGAAGTGCCCCCCTGGAATGGGGAGTGGGGAGGGAGACATCCATGAGCCTCCTCCTCCCAGCTCCCCCGTGTCCTTGCAATGCTTTTCTCCTCACGTTGCCAAGGAATGGCTGGAGGCTCCTTCCTTCTGCTCCGCTGGCTGGTGCCTCGGGCAGCACGTCCCTCACGGGCTCTGCCCCAGCCTGGGCAGCCCAAGGTCGCTGTGTCCCCCTCTCCAGTCCCAGGGACAACTGGCCGGGGCTGGGCTGGGCTGGGGGGTGGGAGGGGAGGCTCTTTGGGCACCTCCCAGGGTGGGAGCGATGGGAGAAAGGGAATTGATTCCCGTGGGAGGAACGGTCAGCCGGGCAGCAGCAAAAAAAGGCCCCTCTGACCACATCTGGCCCAGGGACCGTGACCTCCCAGGGGAGGATTCCTGCAGATGTGTGACAAACATCCCAACGATCCAAGGGCCTGGGAGCAGAGCTGTAGTGTCCTAGAGGAGCTGCTGTGTAAATGGAGCCCTCTCATCCCCTGGAGTTAACTCTTCCCACCCCAGCCCAGCCCTGGCTGTGGGGGTGCAGCAGCAGCACTGCTGTGCAGGGAGGGGTTAATCCTGCCTCTCCCTCCCCGGAGGGCTCTGCAGGAGCCTGGGTCCTGGCCAGGCTGCCTGGTGCCATATGGAATCCTCCACCTGTCTGGGGCTTTCTCCTCCCCAGCCCTGGTGTTTTGCCCAGACCTGGCTGCCTTTCCTCGCCTCTCGAGCGCAGGTTTGGCAGCACCAGCCCCGGGCTGGCGCTGCCCCAGGGCCCAGGAGGAAGGTGGTCCTGTGCAGAGCATCTCCTGCCAACGTGGCCTCAGCCCAAAGTCGTGGGGCTGGAGCAAAAGCTCAGCCTGTGCAGGCTCAGCAGTCTGGCTGCCTCGCCAGCCCTGGCAGCACCAACTTCTTCCCAGCAGTTTTCCTTCTTGGAAGGGCTGCAGGGGATGCTCGGCTCACCCTGGGAAGCAGTGGGGGGCTGACCTGACATGGGGAGGGTGAGAACTGGCTGCTTTGGGCCAGTATTTCTACAAAAGGGACCGAGTGAGAGGTCCCCAATTAGAACACCACAGAATCCCAGGATCACTGGGGTTGGAAGAGCCCTCCTAGACCATCGAGTCCCCCCTGTGCCCCATCCCCACCTCGTCCCCCAGCCCAGAGCACTAAGTGCCACGGCCAGGCCTTCCCTGGGCACCTCCAGGGCTGGACACTCCAAACCTGCCTGGGCAGTTCCAATGTTTAACCAACCCTTTCCAGGGAGAAATTCCTCCTGATGTCCAACCTGACCCTCCCCTGGCACAGCTTGAGGCCGTTCCCTCTCCTCCTGTCCCTTGTTCCCTGGCAGCTCCCCCCTCCTGTCAGGGGGTTGCAGAGCCAGAAGGTCCCCCCTGAGCCTCCTTTTCTCCAGGCTGAGCCCCCCCCAGCTCCCTCAGCTGCTCCTGCTGCTCCAGCCCCTTCCCAGCTCCGTTCCCTCCCCTGGACACGCTCCAGCCCCTCAGTGTCTCCCTGGCACCGAGGGGCCACTTCTCCTCACAGCATCTCCCCTGCTTCCCTGGCAGGACCGTGGGTGGCAGCGGCAGCAGAAGTGACCTGCGGGCCCCCGTGCGGCCTCCTCGCCCCCACAGGTATGCCGGGTGGGTCTCGGCAGCTCCCATGGCCTTCCTGTCCAGGTTCTACAGGGCCAGCAGCAGGTCCCCGAGCCGGGCCCCGCGGGAGGAGCGCGGGGGACACCCCATCCTCAGCGTCTTCGAGCTGGAGAGGCTCCTGTACACGGGCAAGACGGCCTGTAACCACGCTGATGAGGTGTGGCCAGGACTCTACCTGGGAGACCAGTATGTAATGGGAACGGGATGGGGACCGGGGGGGTCAGGGCTGCTTTGGGGAAATCTTGGGAGGGGGAAAGTTGGGAAAAGGAGGGTGAGGAGGATGCGGTGGGTGTGGAACACCAGGAGAAAGGAAGGAGGACTTGGAAGTCCTTCCCAGCAGGGCTGTGAAGAGTTCACAGGATCACAGAATAGGCTGAGCTGGAAGGGACCCCCAAGGAGCATCCAGTCCAACTCCTCACCCTGCACAGGCCCATCCCCAAGGGTCACTCCCTGTGCCCCAGAGGATCAGCCAAACCCTCCTGGAGCTCTGGCAGCCTTGGGGCTGTGCCCACTGCCCTGGGGAGCCTGGGCAGTGCCCAACCAGCCTCTGGGGGAAGAACCTTTTGCTGAGATCCAACCTGAGCCTGCCCTGACACAGCTCCAGCCATTCCCTGGGGTCCTGTCCTGGGAGTTCAGTGCCTGCCCCTCTTCTTCCCCTCCCCAAGAAGCTGTATCCTGCTGCTGTGGTGGGGTGTGTGTGGGGTCAGGGACTTAAAACTCGAGAATCTGCAGGACCTGGTTGTTTTCCTCCATGCCCACCTCGCTCGGGCGGGAATGCTGGCACGGGACAGCCTTTGGGAACTCGTGAGGGGTCTGAGCCGTGCCCTGTCCCCCCCCCTGCAGGGATATAGCCTCCAACCGGCGGGAGCTGGCCCAGCTGCGCATCACCCACGTGCTCAACGCCTCCCACAGCAAGTGGAGGGGGGGGGCCGAGTACTACGAGGGCACCGGGATCCGCTACCTGGGCATCGAGGCCCACGACTCGCCCTCCTTCGACATGAGCCCCTACTTCTACCCCGCCGCCGACTTCATCCACCAGGCCCTGAATGAAGGTCCGTGGGAGGGGTTCTGTGGGGCAGTGGGGAGCAGCGGTGGGAAGGGAGGCAAGGGGGAGGCTGGGTTGACACCCCGTTGGCTCAGCAGCCTGGGAAACAGTGGGGTTTGTGGGGTGGTGCCTCCTGCACGGAGGGAACAGGGCGGGTGGGTGACCCTGGGGTCAGCTCGTGGTGCTGGTGACGCCAGGGCGGTGGGTTTGACCCCACTGAAGAGCTGGGCTCCATGATCCCTGGGGCTCCCTCCCAACCCAGAACATCGTGGGGCTCTGTAAGAGCACTGCCCCGCCGGGTCACAGCCCCAGCCCGTGCTCCCAGCCGTGGCTGAGCCTGTTCAGCCTGGTTTGGTTTGGCCTGGTTTGGTTCAGTCTGGTTTGGTTCAGCCTGCTTTGGTTCAGTCTGGTTTGAGACACCACAACAGGCTGATGCCCTTTGCCACCCCACAACTGGGGCCCTACACCCGGGTGCTGTTCACCTGAGCCCCCCCAGCTCCGGGTGCTCCGTGGGCCCCCGGGCAGGGTCTCGGGTGGGATCCATGTCGTGCCGTGACCCAGCCCCCGTGTTTGCCCCCAGGGAGGATCCTCGTGCACTGCGCTGTCGGGGTGAGCAGGTCGGCCACCTTGGTCCTCGCCTACCTCATGATCCGCCACCACATGCCCCTCGTAGAAGCCATAAAGACGGTCAAGGACCACCGTGGCATCATCCCCAACCGCGGCTTCCTGCGCCAGCTGGTGGCCCTGGACAATGCCCTGAGGCTGAAGAGGAGCTCCTGAAGGAGGAGGAGGAGGAGGAGGGGGGTGTGTGTGCTGTGGTGGGAGCAGTGCCCACCCCGTGCCCAGACCAGGCTCTCTCTCCCCACGGCGCAGTCGCTTGGCAGCTCGTGGGTCACCTCAGCCCAGGGGGTGCCCAGCCCTGCCAGCCATTCCCAGTGGTCCGGCACAGCCCCTCCACCTGCAATCCTGCCACCCAGGCAGGTCTGACCAGAGCCTCCCTCCCAGCCTGCTCGCTCCAAGATGCCTCCGGAGGGACTCGGCCCCACCTCACAGGTCACTCCATCCCCGTGGGCTCCAGGAGGCCTCCGAGGCCTCGTTCTCCCTCCTGGCAGATGCGTTTGCCGAGCCAGTCCCGTCCCTCCCTCGCAGGACACCGAAGCTCTGTGTCCCCTGTCGTGTCCCCCCGTGTGCTCTCGGTGTGTGTAGCCTCGTGAACCAGGCCTGGTGTGTGGGCTCAGCCTCCCGTCCCAGTGTTTGGGTGCTCTCCATGCCTCGTGTCAACCCGTGAAAATAAAGCCAGTGCTGAGGAAAAATCCGGCCCCCCCTTTGCTTTGGGACAGCTCCGGCTGGGACCTGTCAGGGGAGTGGGTGGCAGAGCATCGCCCCGAGCACTCGGGGCTGGGCTGGATCTGATTTCCCCCAGATCCTCAGTGCAGGGGTCAAACCTGAGCCCCCACAGCGCTGGGCATCCCCACTCCTTCCTCTGCAGCAGCGGGGACAGAGGGGGGCTCCTGGTGGGCAGCAGAGCTGGGCTGGCACTCACAGGGGCTCCATCCAGCCCCGAGCTCCAGCCAGGCCTGCAACAAACCCCTTCCCCCAGTGCTGGGCCGAGCCCAGGAGGGTGACCAAGGCCAGGAGCGGGTGTCTGTGTGGCAGGGGCGGCCCCAGGGTGCCCCACACGCTCCCAGCACTCATTGTCCTCCCGCTCTTATTATAGCTCCATTCTTCCCGCGCTTCCGGAGGGCGCCCGGAGCAGCGCCGGCTGTGCTGGGATCCTGTAAACACGGAGGGACAGGAGCCCCGTGGTCACCAGCCACCTGCAGGGGCCACAGCTCGGAGGGAGATGCCGATCATAAAGTCCTTTAGGTTGGAAAAGACCTCTGAGATCAAGTCCAGCCATCCCCCAGCACTGCCAAGGCCACCACTAAACCCACGTCCCCACACGCCACATCTCTCTGTTAAATCCCTCCAGGGATGGGCGTCCACCACTGCCCTGGGCAGCTGTGCCAGGGCTGGACAACCTTTTCCATGGATATCCAGCCTATCCCATCCCGAACCTGAGACTGAGAGCCTCCAGGAGCCCGGTGCCCTGTCTGGGGGGGTCCCCCAAAGGGCTGGTCCGTGCCCGAGGATGGGCTGGGCACCAGCCAGGTGGCATTTGGGGCAGGTAATCCCCACCTGGATCACGTGTGGGAGGGCGGGATCTGTTTCCTGGGACACTCGCCATGGGATGCTCAGGGCGGGGACATCCCGGGATGCTCAGGGACACCCATGGGATGGGCTGGGACACCCGTGAGATGCTCAGGGCTGGGACATCCGTGGGATGCACAGGGCAGGGACACACCAGGATGCTCAGGGACACCCATGGGATGTGCAGGGACCCGTGGGATGGGCTGGGACACCCCGGGATGCTCAGGGTCACCCATGGGATGCTCAGGGACACCCGTGGGATGGGCTGGGACACCCGTGAGATGCTCAGGGCTGGGACATCCGTGGGATGCACAGGGCAGGGACACACCAGGATGCTCAGGGACACCCATGGGATGTGCAGGGACCCGTGGGATGGGCTGGGACACCCCGGGATGCTCAGGGTCACCCATGGGATGCTCAGGGACACCCATGGGATGCTCAGGGCTGGGACACCCGTGGGATGCTCAGGGCTGGGACCCCCGTGTGTGTGTCCGGTGCCCCGGGGACACCCCGCCCGTGCCATCCCCGGGTCCCGGCGCTGCCGGCGCGGCGGGGGCGGTCCGGGGGCGGCTCCGGGGGGGCTGCCGGGGCCGGGGCGGGGTTTTGCGGGCACGGCCGCTCCCGGCCATGGCCCGGCCGAGCCTCCCCGGCCCCGCGGAGCGGCTGCCGGATGCCTCCGTTCCAGTGGTGCCACGGTGAGAGCGGGGGCGATGGGGAGGGTCGGGGATGGGGGCGATGGGGAGGGGGAGCCTCTCCCCTCCCTCCTGCCCGGGAAGGGAGGGATGCGGGCTGTGGATCGGGGGCAGCGGGGCATCCCCGGCGGGGATGGGCGCACGGACCCCGCTCCGAGGGCTCCCGGGGTCCCGGTGCCACCGTCCTGC
Source organism: Lepidothrix coronata (assembly GCF_001604755.1). Lineage (NCBI taxonomy): Eukaryota > Metazoa > Chordata > Aves > Passeriformes > Pipridae > Lepidothrix > Lepidothrix coronata. The sequence goes on from NW_016690377.1 coordinate 1,427,898, forward strand.
TCCCGGAGCGGCGAGTCCTGCCCGGTTCCCAGGGATAAAGCCGGCGGCGAAATGGATTCGCCACTTTTTCGCTGGTTGCACCGACGAAAAAAAAGAAAAAAAAAAAGCCCCAACCAAAAAACCCCCAACCCCCTGTTTCGTGTGTCCGCAAAAGTGGAATAAACTTATTTTTAGCCCTCCCTCCCCCCTCAGCGGCTCCTCACGCTCCGTGTCGGCCGTAAGAAGTTCTCAGGAACGCGGAGCTGAGTCTGCACATGTGAGGGAGGGTTTTGGTTTGAACGAGAAGTGGTTTGTTTTTTACGGCTGAAGTAGCTGAGAAGCCGCGCCGGGAATTCCACCATCAAAGCCCTGCCCGAGCAACAAAAGGCCCGGGCTGTTTTAATTGACGAAAAGGGTTACAGCCTTTGAAGCTTAAAAATGGGATGCACCCGGTGGCTTCCTGCCCTGTAACACATCCCTGGTGGGCTCGTGGGGGACGAGGGGTCCCACGGGGAGTTCCCCGGCACATGTGGGTGTCAGGAAATGCTCCCAGCTCGGCTCTGTGTCGAAAGGAACACCCTGAATAAGAGGGGCTTTGCTTCCAGAGCCTCTGGGGAGCACCAGGGACAGAGCCCACCCTTGTTCAGGGGCCGGGGCGTGGGTTGAGGGCACCCAGCTCGGGCACTTTGGCAGATATTCAGTAAATCAGCAGGGCCCAGTGCTGTCCAGGACCTTTACAGAGCTGGGGCTGTCGGTGGGAAGAAGAAGTCTGAGATCCACTAAGAAATCACATTTTCAGCCTAAATAGGTTTATTGAAATCATCCCCACGGCCTGAGGGCTGAACTGCTGCCTCTGCACCTCAGCTCCTCCTCTGCACCACAGCTGCTCCTCCTGTTGCTCACCTGTGGTTCAGGACTGCACAGTGCAGGGGACATCGTTTGGAGGGGAGCTGGTTGTCCCCCCCCAGAGAACTGCTTGGCTTAGGGGCAGCTTTTGCAGGAAACCCCATCCAGCAAAAATTATATGGAAGCTGCATTCAATTTTCTGATGCAAAGCCCCACAGCCTTTGTGTGGGAGGAGAAAGAATGGTTTTATTTAATGACCTGCTGAGTTTTCCATTTGTTTCATTGAACAAGAATCGGGGTGAGGGAGAAGCCCCTGCTCAGCAAAAACCCTGAGCCTGCGCAGCCTGGGTGGAAACTTGTGTCTGTCCTGACTTGAAATGCTCCAAAATGTGGCGTCTGAGGGGCCAAAGCTTTGGCAGTTTGGGTGAGAAATACTTTGCTGGCAGAACAAAGCACCTTCCTGAGCATCCTTTGTGCGGGAGGAGAGTCCAGAAAGTCCCCAGGTGTCTGTGGGGACATGTCAGCTGATCCCTCTTTTCTCATATTTTTTTTTCCAACTAAACCACTGCTCCAGTCTTTGGGAGTTCTGGTTCTGGGAGACTTGAGCTGGTGACATGGGTTTGGTGCTCATCAGCTCTTAATTTCATGTCATCTGAGCCCGGATTTGATCCATTTCTGTTGAGCTAAAAACAGGGACACCTTTGTCGGGTGAAGGGGTTTGTGATAATCAAAACCACCCAGGCACCTCCCAGGCTCTGCTGGAGGGGAGGGGAGGGATGGGGGGAAAAGGATGGGAGGGCCTTGCTTTTTGGGGATGCTGAGCTCAGCAGCTCCAGGGCTCGTCCTGGCAGGACCATCCCATGAAGGCACTTCCCTGGGGCCACTTTTTGGCCTCACAGCCCGGAGCTCATGAATTCCTGGATGGCCCTGCTGAGCTGGTGAGTCCACAATTAGCTGTGTTGTGGCTGGCAGGGACTTGTCAGCTCCTCTCTGCTTCCCTCACCCCGGGGCTGCTCCAGCAGCTCGTGTTCCACCTCAGGCTTCCCCTGCTGACTGTTTGGCTGCCCCTCTCCCAGCACCCAGGGGGCTTTTCCCCGTGGATGTGTCCCTCTGTGGGGATTTCAGGTGTCTTCACGTGGAGCAGAGCTCAGGGAGCAGCTCTGGGGTCAGGGAATGGGATTTCTACCCCATGGGGTGGGAGGGAGGGACGGCCCCGTGCAGAGCAGGGGGGCTGGGGGGGCTGGTTGGGATCGTGTGCTAGGGAGGGTTTGTGTCTCTTGGGGTTCTCCTTCCCATCCCACCTGATGCTTCTCCTGGAAAACCTGCAGGATGCACATCCCAGGTTTCCCCACTCTCTGGGGAGCTGATTCTCCTCCTGCTATCCCTGACAGGAGCTTTCCCATCCCAATTCTCCTCCTGCTCTCCCAGACGAGCTCTTTCCCATCCCAATTCTCCTCCTGCTATCCCTGACAGGGGCTTTCCCATCCCAATTCTCCTCCTGCTCTCCCAGACAAGGGCTTTCCTATCCCAATTCTCCTCCTGCCATTCCAGACAAGGGCTTTTCCAGCTCATCACAGGTGGCCACCAGCAGGTCCAGGCCATGCCCTGCTGGCTGTCAGCCCCTCTCCCCTCTCCAAACTCTACCTGTGGCACCCTTTCTGTCCCCACTCCTGTGGCACAGAGGCTGGTGCTCCTCAGCAGCTCCTGGGAATGGCCTGGAAGGCCCATGGGAAGGGTTATTGTTTCACTGTGGCCCGTTATTGTTACCACGACCCACCTCCCTCTGCCCAGCCTGGCTTCCTCCATCCACCCCTGTCCCTCCTCCAGGTGCACCAGCATTACCTCATGTCCTTGCTCAGTGGGTTTGTGTTTTTCCCAGAGCTGTATATGCTTTGCTTTGCTTTGCTTTGGGTGGAATTTTTTTTTTTTTTTTGGGGGGGAGCATTTCTCAAATCATTTCCAGCAAGGAAACGGCAAAAAATAATGAAACCTTTCCTATTGTCTTTTCCTGCACCTGGTGGTCTCGGGAGCAGGAGGCCAGGAGAGAGGGGGACCCAGCAAGCAAATCCTCCCTTTCCAGCCCTGGGCACGAGGTGGATGATGGATTGTCTGCATTCTGGGGCAGGAAAACCCCCTTTCCTACAGTGCAGGCTCCCCTCTGGTGCTGCTCCAGTGGCACGGTGGAGGAGGTTTTTGAGGAGGAGGAGGGTGCTGAGAGGGAGGAAGGGGCTGGGGGAGCTGCTCTGTGGGGCACAGAGGGGGCTCCTCTCCTTCTAAAGTCCTGTCTGGGTGAGAGCTGAGGAGAAATCAGAGCTCCAGCTCTCGGGAGAGCACAGTCTGAGACGTATTCAGGGCTTGGGGTCTCTGTGCCTGTTCCCCTCAGTTCAGTGGGACCCTCCCACTGTCACCAGCCCTGTGTGACACCCACGTGTCCCCTGTGGTGTCCTGGGCATCAGGGTGGGACTGGCACCCGTGGTTTTGCTGGGAAAGGGGGTTGGATCAGCGTCCCCAGCACCGAGGACAAACCAGCTCTTGCTTCTGCTGCTCCCACAGCACAGTGACAGACACCAACTGTTCTTGTTTTTCAAGCTGGGGTGGTTTTTTTTCGCTCTGTCCTTCCCTAAATCCCTTTCCAGCCTCCATGTGTTCCTCTGGAGAGGAAAGCACGGGGCCTCCTGGTCTCCCAGCTGCCTGTGTTGTGCCTGGGGTACATTTGTGCTGCTGGAGGAGGGTTTGGTGGCTGTGGAAATGCAGCTGCTGGTGCCTCACTGAGCTGCTCTGAGGGGCTGCTGCTCTTCCAGGGGAGATGTCACAGATTTCACAGGATCACAGCTCGCGGGACGATGTCCTGGCGTTGGTTTCTGCCCACTTTGCAAACTCCAGAGGGGACAGAGCCAGCCCAGGCTCTCCCTGCTCTCACAGCACATCATCTTCACCTCCTTTCCCCCTTTTTTCCACCCTCAACACTGACTTTTCTGCTCTCCCCCAAGGGTGCTCCTGCAGCCTGGGGCTGGTTTACCCCAGTAAACCCTGCACGATGCCGCCCCTCACCTTCCAGGACCTGCCCCTCAACATCTACATGGTCATTTTCGGCACCGGCATCTTCATCTTCGTGCTCAGCCTCATCTTCTGCTGCTACTTCATCAGGTGAGCCGGGGGGCTGTGCCAGGGGGTGGATGGGCAGCCCTGGGGCACCCCCGGCCCTTCCCTTGTCCTGTCCCAGAACACGGGGACAAGCCCCCGCTGGAATCATGGTCCCCGCAGCTCCCGGAGCAGGGCAGGAAGCGCAGGAAGGGGCTCTTGTTTTCCAGGGGACCGCAGGAGGGACACATTGTGTCGGGCAGGGAGAGGGAGGATGTGCCTTTACATCGCTCCCTCTTCGGGGAGGGCTATTTTTAACCCCAAAGCCGGGGCAGCTGCTGGTGTTCCCGGCTGGCTCAGTCCTGCCCGTGTCCCCTGCGTCCCCCAGAAGTTTTTGGGGCTGCGGAAGCGCGTTTTGGTGCCTCACTGGGAGTAGAAGCCCCGCTGCAAACTGCCCCTTCCTCCCCGTTCCCGCTGGGTTTCTGTGCCAGCCGGTTTTCCCGACCCAAGGTCACGGCAGGGCCGGGAGCTGCCGGCTGGAAATCCAGCACTTCCTGCACCGTGAACGACTTCCCAAGGCAAACAATCGGGGCTGCCAGCCCTTGGCATCCCGTTCCTGCCCCGCGGGAGCAGCTCGGGCTGGCCCTGCCCGCTGCCCAAAGGCAGCCCTGGAGCTGCTGATCCCCAAATCCCGGTCGGGAAGGGCGTGCTCCCCTGATTCCCTGTGCCCCTGGAATGTTCCTGGCCGCGCTGTTCGCACGTGGCCGTGACGCTCACGGTGCCTTTCTCTCCCCCTCTGCAGCAAACTGCGGCACCAGGCGCAGAGCGAGCGCTTCGGGTACAAGGAGGTAACACCCAGGGCTGCCCCTGGGCGGGTTTGGGGTGGGCAGGAGGGGACATGGCAGGGCCCGAGGCTGCTCGTCCCAGGAGGGCACCTTCCAAAGGGGTGGGATGGGACAGCCTGCCCAGAAACACCCCCGGGCTCACCCTGCCCCTGCCCGGCCCCGTTCAGCCCCTGCCGGGGCAGGATCCTCCTTCCCGGTGTTCGACCCTCTCCCTCCTGTTCTCCCTCAGGTGGTTTTGAAGGGCGATGCCCGGAGGCTGAACGTGCACGGGGTGAGCGGGGCCGCCTCTGGCTCGGGATGGATTTGGGGTTCACAGGGATAACACTGAGGACGCTTCCCATCTGCTCCAGGGGGGGCTGAGGGGGGCTCAGGAGCAGATGGGGAGGGTGGGACAGGGATGTGATGTGGGGATGTGCTGGGACTGGGATGGGATGGGATATTTGGGGGATGTGATGTGTGGATGTGCTGGGACTGGGATGGGATGTTTGGGATGTGATGTGGGGATGTGGTGGGATTGGGATGGGATGGGATGTTTGGGGGATGTGATGTGTGGATGTGCTGGGACTGGGATAGGATGGGATGTTTGGGGATGTGATGTGTGGATGTGCTGGGACTGGGATGGGATGTTTGGGATGTGATGTGAGGATGTGCTGGGACTGGGATGGGATGGGATGTTTGGGATGTGATGTGTGGATGTGCCGGCACCACAAGGCTGGGGACTGGGAGGAAATCCCCCTCCCCGGAGGCGGTTTGGGAACTGGGCCGAGCTCCCAGCTGGAAATGCCCGGGATTTCCCCAGCCGTTCACACCCGCCCTCCCGTCGGTGTCACCTCCCACAGCAGACCTGCGCCGTGTGCCTGGAGGATTTCAGGGCGAAGGAGGAGCTGGGGGTGCTGCCGTGCCAGCACGCCTTCCACAGGAAGTGAGTGGGGGTTCGGGAAAGGGGGGAATTCCCCGCCAGGGCTGGAATTCCACCGTGTCCCCGCCCGCAGGTGCCTGGTGAAGTGGCTGGAGGTGCGCTGCGTGTGCCCCATGTGCAACAAGCCCATGGCTGGTCCGGCTCAGCCCCGCGCCGGCATCGGGACCCTCCTGGACGAGCTGGTGTGAGCCAGCCCTGCTCCAGACCGGCCTCATCCCCTGGGATCCATCGTGGGATTGTGGGATCGCAGCTCCACACACGCAGCATTGCCCCCCACCCCGGGGCCACACGGCTCGTCCCGAATCTCCCAGCTGGGGTTTTTAACTGGGGGGTCGTGGCTTTGGTTGGGGTTTTGAGTTGTCCCCCTCGTGCTCCACACGGAGCCGGGGCCTCCCGGGATTCCCTGTGGGGAGCTGAGCCCCCCATGGGGTCGGGGAGGGGGGTGTCGTGTCCTCCCCCCCCACCCCAACTTTGCTGCACAGAGTATTTTTGTACCCGTTCCCCCCTCACACCCTCGGGGGGCGTGGAGGGAATGTACAGTTTTGTGTAAAAAATTATTAAATGGTGATTTCTCAGCCAGCCTGAGCTGTGGGGGCTACGGGGCCGTTCGGGGGGGAGTCAGGGGGGATGCTGAGACCCCCCCCAGGTGCCTCGGGGGCACTTCAGGGGGGCCCAAGAGAGCGCAAGGGGTGGGCCCAGGACCCACAGGACCCACAGGAGCATTTTGGGGGGACCTCAAAAAAGCCCAAGGGGGGATGCTGAGACCCCCCCCAGGTGCTTTGGGGGCACTTCAGGGGGGCCCAAGAGAGCGCAAGGGGTGGGCCCAGGACCCACAGGACCCCCAGGAGCATTTTGGGGGGACCCCAAAAAAGCCCAAGGGGGGATGCTGAGACCCCACCCCAGGTGCCACAGAGGGCATAAGCCCAACCCAAAAGCTGGGCCCCCCTCCCCTGCACCCCCCAGT
>NW_016690377.1:1434771-1444627 GCF_001604755.1 Lepidothrix coronata
CCCCCCGTTTCCTCGTATAACTATTTTTAACATGACAATTGTAAATATGACGTCGCCCGTGACGTCAGGACCCCCCGGCGGTCAGAAGGGACTGTGCGATGTCGTAACTGAGGGCGCACACGTCACGCAGGCGCGTGTCCATCCCATTCATCATGGTCATGAACCGGAAGGATCAATGCACAGTCTTCCCGCGCCCAGACCTACCGCCGCACCACCTCTATCGAAGTCAGGGCGACCCGAGGCAGGGTAATTCTCCCCTCACACTGACACAGCGCACTCCACGCCATCGATTCGTCCCCTCACATCCCCCTGTTTCGCCCTTTTCGCCCCGCACCGCCCCTCCTTCCCCGCATTTTCGCCGCTAATTATCCATGGTAATTTATTCTCGCGGCGCCACGCCCCCCCCGGCGCGCCGGCTTTACGGCAAGCGGGGTGTTTTGCGACAGTTCCAGCCGCTGGTGCGGGAGGCGCGGAGGGGCCTGGGGCTCTCGAAGGGGTTTCGAAGGGGTTTTCGGGGTCTCTGAGGGTCTCTCGGGGGTCTCCGCGCCCCGGGAGGCGCTGCTGCCGGCAGGGATGTGTATTTAGCGCGGTTTTAGGGCGCGGGAGGCGCTGCCGGGTCGCGCCATGGATGCCGGTGGCCTGAGGCCGGAGGGGGGTCCCGGGCAGCCGCCGCCGCCCCCCTCGGTCCCCTCGGCCGAGCAGGTGCTGCTGCAGGCCCGGCTGTCGCTGTCCGATGGCCCCGGAGCCCTCAGGGAGCTGCTGGAGGCGGCGGACCCGCGGTGGCTCCTCCTCGGGCCCGGCAGCCCCGCGGCGCTGGGCGAGCTGGCGGCCGCGCTGGGCGAGTCCGCGGCCCCCCCGGGGCGGGAGCAGGACGGGTCGGAGCCCCCCGGCCGGGACAGGGAGCACGCTGCTGCGGCAGAGAGGGCACAGCAGGTGGGCGCCGTGTTTGCGCTCCTGCTGAAGAAGCTGGAGGATGCCGGGAGGAGCCAGGAATGCCCCGGGGCGCCCGCGGTGGGGCCCGCGCTGCGCCGTGTGCTGGCACACATCTACGTCTTCGCTGTCACGCACCTCGAGGAGCGGCCCTGGACCACCGAGAGGAGCCGGGCGGTGGCCCGGGAGCTGCTGGAGATGCTGGTCCGGGCCGCAGGCTGCGTGTCCGTGGCTGAATTCCTGCGGGGAAAGGATGGGGATGAGGAAGGAAGGTTTGGAGCCGTGATGGGGCTCCTGAAACAGGAGTTAACCAAGTGAGTAGGGAGGGGAGGGAACGAGCTGGGTGACTCTGTGTGGGGAGTGCTGGAAGCCTTTGGGGCACTGAGCTCAGGCGTTACAAACATGAGATATAAAGGGGGTAAATGGAGAATATCTATTAAGTAATAAATAAAACACATGATTAGAGGCCAGGAGCTTTGCAAATGCCCGGTAACGGAAGATGTTGGGGGGGATCAGTCTGGGTTTGCTGTCAGCTGGTCCCAGTGCTCAGGAAAGCAGTGCTCGTTATTCCCAGTGTTCCCTGAGCTGGTGTTTGTGTCTCCAGGGACACCTGGAAGCGCAACCCTGCCACCAAACACGTGTTCTGCTGGACGCTGCCCCACGTCACCCGGCCCTGGCTGGGCCCTCACCTGGAGCGGGTCCTGCCGCCCTCACTGCTCATCTCCGACGACTTCCAGGAGGAGAACAAAGTGCTGGGAGTGCAGTGCCTGCACCACATCGTCCTCAACGTGGTGAGGGAGGGGAGACCTCGAATCCCTCAGAGCCTTGTCCAAACACTCCTTGAGCTCTGGCAGCCTTGGGGCTGTGACCAAACCCTCGGGAGCCTGTTCAGTGCCCCACCACCCTCTGGGGGAAGAATCTTTTCCTGATCTCTAACCTAACCCTGCCCTGACACAGCTCCAGCCGTTCCCTCGGGTAGGTTGGACTCCTGTTAGGATTCCTAACTTCCTGGTTCTGCTGTTAACCAGCAGTTCTGCCCTCTCTTCCACGCTGTCCCCGTGTGGTTAAACCTGTGCAGTTGTTACATCTGTAACACAAAGCAGAGAACCGCTTTGCCACATCTCAACCAGTTCACACCCGAACCCCACAGCAGCAAGTGTTGCCAGTGGAACTGCACAGCAGCAGCTGGGGAGGTGAAATAAGGAGAAGGAAGTGGCTGCTTCTGAGGGTGGCAGCATTTAACCTGCATTACAGCACCTGTGAGCAGAGTTCCTCGTGCCCAGGATGCAGGGATTGGGAGGGCTGTGCTCTTTCCTTAGGCTGTAGCTGGGTGTGGTGCCCAGGACTAACCCCCTGCTCTGTGTTGCAGCCGGGTGCGGATCTGTGCCAGTTCAACAGGGCCCAGGTGGTGTTCCATGCCCTCTACAACCACCTCTACTCCCGAGAGGCTCCTCTCATCCAGGTAGGACACCAGAGCCTGGTTTTCATCTGCCTGTGGAAGTGTTGATCTACCCCACCATAGCTTAGGGCAGGAGGAGGCAGAGCCTGTTCCCTCTCACAGCCCACTCAGGCTGTTACCAGCCACTGCCTGTGGCCTGGAGACAAAGGAACTCCGGGGATTTCAGGAACATACCAGTGCAGAGGGAGGACCATGGCAGGTGACAGCCCTGCTGAGGAGGGCAGGTCACAGGGAATAGGAGTAGCTGGGCCTGTCAGATGAGCAGCAGCAGCTGGGGGTGGTCAGAGGGTTGGTGTTTTGGAGAGAATGTGACCAGGATTGCCCAGCTCCGCTGTCTGTCCCCAAACCAGGCAGTGCTACTGTGCCTGCTGGACCTGCTGCCCATCCTGGAGCGATCCCAGCGGCACCAGGGGCACCAGGGCCAGGTGAGACCCCGCTCCCAGTGCGACGAGGTGCTGCAGCTGGTCCTGACACACATGGAGGGGGAGCACCGGCTGGCGCTGAGGAGGGTCTATGGGGGGATCCTGCCCGCCTTCGTCAGGAGGTGAGAGCTCAGAGCTGTACCTGGGCACCCTGCCCTTGCTGGGGAGGGGAGAGGAACCAGGTCTGCACAGGGGCCCTGCCTGCCTTTGTGAGGAGGGGAGAGCAGTGACCCAACCAGGACAGGCCTTGGCCTGGCTGTCCAAGGGTCTCCTCCCCCCTCAGGCCGTGTCTGTGCCTGCAGACTCGGCATCCTGGTGGTGCGGCACCTGAAGAGGCTGGAACGAGTCATCCTGGGCTACCTGGAGGTCTCTGATGGCCCTGAGGAAGAAGCCAGACTGGGAATACTGGAGACACTGCAGTGCACCATAGAGCACGCCTGGCCCAGGTACCTTGGGGGTGACAGGCACTGTGCCCAGAAAACCTGGCCTGAACACAAACCCTGGCCTGAGTGTTTCCACTTTAAGGGCCAAAGTTACTGCTGCTTGAGGAACAGGCCCTGGAATCCTAAGGATTTGTCCCAGAGAGGAGTCACTGGCATTGCTGCTTGGCTGAAAAATCTGGCCCAAAAATTAAGCCAGGTCCTCGTTTCCATCCAACTTGTGCCTGTTCTGGAAGCATCAGCTTGGCTCTAAGTTAAATCTCTGTGGAGTGAGCCCTGTGCTGTGAATCAGGCTGTGCAGTGACAGCATTCCTGACACTCCATCCCAAGGTTACCTGTGTGTCCAGGTCCGTCCCCTCCTGGCACACTGGCCTTAGGCAGCTCCCAGGAACTGCTCAGCAAAGCTGTGCTTCCCCCTGGCTTGGGCAGGCTTTGGGCTGAGGTGTGGTGCTGTTCTCCCTGGCAGGATGCCCTGCAGGCTCCCCGTGCTCCTCAAAGCCCTGCTGAGGCTGATCTGGGATGTTCACACGGACCCGGGCCCGACGCCGGAGCCCGTCAGAGCCGCCCTGCTCCAAAGGGCCACCCAGTGCCTCATCCTGCTGGATCACTGCTCCAGAGGGCAGGTGAAGGTGAGTCAGGGGCTCAGCACCTGAGGAGGGGCAGTGTGGGGTGTGCAGGTGCCCAGTTCCTTCCTCAAGCATCAATAACTGGTAAGTGACTCCACACCTATCGACAGGTATCGAGCCGTGCTCTGTGCAGCTCTCTCCCAGCAGAGCTGGGGGAGGGTTGGTAACACCATAAAGCCCACTGGGAATCTTTTTCCGGTGCCAAGGCACCAGGAATGACGCTGTTCTTGTTGCAGGTGCTGCTGGAAGGGGTGTACAGCAGCTGTGAGGAGAACCGTGTGCGGGAATGCATCAGGAAGGTGCAGGAGAGCACGTGAGGAGGCTGACAGCACCCCCCCAATTTTGTACAGTAAAACTGGTTTATTTATTTAAAGTTACTGCCTGTCTTGTCCCACCTGTTGGCCCCATACCTGCCATGTCCCCCAAAATACACGTGTGTGCTCCCTGGGCCACGTGTGGCTTCTCCAGCCACGGCCCAAAGCAGCAGTGCCCCCCAGGCCAGGTCCTGTCATGGAGCACAGTCCAAACTGAGCTTTTTATGGCTGTAGAGAAGGTGGGGGACCTTCTTCCTTACACCTGTGCTTCATCCAGTTGTACAAACTTGATGCCATTGCCTGGGGTTGGGACAGAAACCCTGCTTTTCTTAGAGAAAATGTTTCATCTAGAGTATAAAACAAGGAGTTATTGAAGGTCTTGCACGGTGGTGAAAGCTGGTGACAGATCTGGAGTCCTGTCAGTCAGTACAAAATGGGAGCAGGGAGGCCTCAGGCTGCTTTTGTTTTGGTGGTTGGCTCTGTTTCTTCTTCATACTCTATTTCAATGTAGGGACGTTTTCTCCTGGCTGGTCCTTTCAGGGGCGTTTTCCCTTTAGATTTGGAGTGAGAGGCTTTCTTCTCTACTTCTTCCTCCTCTTCCTGCTCCTCTTCACTACTTGTCTCCAACTTATCCATGTCCTGAGAAAGAATTGAGTGACAAGAGTGATGTCAGAGCAAGCTGTGCAACTAAACCTCCCCTTTCTCCAAAATTACCTCGTGTATCCAAGTCCCTTCTATAATCCCTGGCTCCCAGCTGTCTGACCAGAGGAGCTGGGCTGGCGTGGATACACTGCAGTCTGACTGTGCCTTCCACAAATCTGATCTTGCTGGCTCTTACCCACCACCAGAGACACCAAAGGGTGGAGGTGACCAGCCAGTTTAAACCTGGTGCTTCACCTACCTCAAAGTCACTGAGCTCGCTCTCCTCTGCTTCCACAAACTCCCTTGTACCCACATCCTGCAAGAAACAGAGCTGGGACTGAGCACAACAGGGTCACGACTCATGGCAGAAGAGCCACCAAGGCCAAGCTTCCTGAGCTCTCCTGATGTCTTCTTCTCACCCTGCAGTGCCACAGCTCAGCACCGGGGCAGGGTAGGAGTGATGGGGCAGTGGCTGAAAACTTTACCTCATCCTCCTCCTCCTCTTCCTGCTCTGCCTCCGACTCGCTCTCGCTCTCTGCCCCTTGCTGTTGTAGGGCTTTGTCAAAGGCATGGATGGGGAAGTTGTAAATGTCTCCATACTGGAAAAAAAAAGTGCATTTTCTGTAGGTCACAGGAGGAAGGCACACTTGGAAAGCCTGCACACGGGCAGCATCAAAGTAAAGTGTGCTCCCAGGGGGATCCTTACTGTGTCCTGCTTCAGTCTCTCCAGCAGTTCCTTCTCGATGGCATTATCCAGCTGAGCAGCAATCAGGGCTTTTTCCTAAAGGAGAGAGAGAGGAGCAGTCAGGCTGAGGCCCAGGAGCAGTGACCAGAGGGGACAGAAGGAGCGTTGTTACCTCTCGCCTCTTCTCCCGCCTCTCAATCTTCCTGCGCAGCGGGACGAGCTTCCTCCTGCAGGGAACAACAGGCAGTTGGGAATCTGTCACCCTCTGGGGAGCAACAGCCAGCACTTTCCTCACTAGAAACGTGGCTGCAACTTGTGTAAGTGTCCTGGGGGGCACCAGTGCCCACCGGGGGTGTCCCTTACTGTCTCTTGAGGGTCAGCTTGCGGATGCGGATCAGGTACTGCGTGATCTTGGTGAACCTCTGCTTGCACTTGTGCCGGATGAACCGCGGCCAGTAGATGAGGTTCTCGTCGATCTGCTCCAGAGCCTTCTCGTAGTTCTTGTTCAGTAGGACCTGGGAGGGACAGGGGGAGAGTTGAGTTACACAGCAGGGACATCTGGGAGCAGTCACATCGCTCCCAGAATCACTGAGGTTGGAAAAGGCCTCCCAGACCATCGAGTCCAACCTGTGCCCGATCCCCACCTTGGCACTGAGTTGTTCCTTGGACACCTTCAGGGATGGGGACTCCACCACCTCCCTGGGCAGACCCTTCCAGTGTTTAACAACCCTTTCCAGGAAGAAATTCCTCCTGATGTCCAACCTGAACCTCCCCTGGCACAGCTTGAGGCCATGTCCTCTTGTCGTGGGGACACCCTTTCTGCCCCTCAGTAAAGGCCCTCAGAGCCCTCTCCGTGACCCCTCAGCTCCCCTGAGCTCACCCGCTCCCAGAGGCGCCGGGGAAACGCCGCCCGCTCGATCGTCTTCATGTACAGGTAACACCGACCTGGGAACAGGGAACACCATCCCACTGAGCACATCCCAGAGCCAGGGTGCCCTCAGGAAGGTGCCCCTCACCCCCTCCCCGCCCATGGGCTCCCTGCAGCTGCCAGAGCACAAGAACATCCAGGTGGGAAAGACGAGTCCACCCCGTGCCCCATCCCCACCTCGTCACCAGCCCAGAGTGCCGCGTCCAGCCATTCCTTGGACACCTCCAGGGATGGGGACTCCAACACCTCCCTGGGCAGCCCCTTCCAATGCCTGGCCACCCTTTCCACAAGGAAATCCCTCCTGGGAGAGGGGATCCCACCTTTCTCCTCGCGGATGGTGGCGTACTGGCTGTTGGCCAGCGGGCAGGACGAGCGGTTGCACAGCCCCGTCAGGTTGTACTCGTTTCGACAGAAGTTCTGGGTTTTGGTGCTGGAAAAAGGGGTGAGAGGGAATTAATTAAGTAGGGAAGGGCAGGAAGACCCCACTGCCCACCTGCCCCTTGCAGCCTCATGTGTGGCCGTGGTGGCACAGGGGGGACGTGCCAAGGTTTGAGGGGCACCCGAGTGTGTCCCTCCCACAGCCCCCCCGGGCTCAGCCCACCCTGTGCCCCCCAAAAACTCACGTCATCTTGTAGGAGCAGAACTGCCTGTTCCCCAGCATGCTCCAGACAATCTGCGGGGACAAATAGAGGGTCACACACCCCGGCACCCCTCACCTGGCCCCCCGGCCCCCCTCCCGGCTCCAGCATCCCCCGGTGCGGCTCCATCGGGGGGAACCCCACAAACATTGGACACCCCGCTGGCAGGGGAGGGTGCGGAGTCACAGGGGGTGCAGGCACAGCACATCTGCTGCTGCCAAACCCCCATTTGCATCCTCCCCTCTTGCCCATCTGCCACCCCCGGTGTCGGGGACAGGGGACACCCCGCTCCCCCCCCTCCCCGCCGGCCACGTGGGGCGGAGGCGCGGCCGGGCCGAAGCGAAGGGACGGGCGGGCTCACATCGTCCGAGTGCATGGTGGCGGTGGCGGCGACAGCGACGGCGGTGACGGCGAAGCGGCGGCGGCGGCAGTGGCGGTGCCGGGGACGGGGACAGCGGTGCCAGGGACGGGGACAGCGGTGCCGGCCCACACGCTCAGGGCGCCGCCATTACCGGAACGGGAAGTGACGTCAAAAGGGAAGGCGGGCCCCTGTAATGGCGGCGGCCCCTCAGGGGCGGTGATAAAACCAAACCGTGGCACAAACACGGCCCTGAGGGGCCGCGGGGCCGCTGGATGAGCCCTGCCCAGGGTGTTCTCCATGGCAGACCCAGCCGGGCGCTGGGCGCCTCCCGCTCGGCGGTTTTGGAGCCGTGAGGGTGAATGTTTGCGTTGTGGAAGCCCTGAGAGAAAGGGCAGATTCTGGGGGAAAGAGTCCCCTTAGAGCTGCCAAGAATCCCCTCGTCCCCTCAGCTGCAGCACTGGCAGCACCTGAAATATATCTATCTGTATTTCTATCTATGTATCTATCTGTGTGTGTATATATATATGAAATATATCTTTATTTCATGTGTATATATGTGTGTATAGATATGTATCTATGTGTGTGTACATACATAGATATGTGTGTGTACATACATGTGTTTGTATATGTATGGGTGTGTACATACATATATATATGTATATATATAAATAACATTAATCACGAGTGATCTAAGTGGCTTTTTTTGTGGGGGATTCTAAACCTTATTTCCCCCCCCAGTTTCTTAAAGAGTTCTCCAAACAAATGAATTCGTTTAATGTACATCAGGAAGGACACACAGGCAGCTCTGAGCAGCACGGACACAGCACGACACATCAAGCTACAGCAAAAGGAAATGGATGTTTTTTTTAGTGTCTCCAGAGGACCGTGGAGCAGTGACATTACAGTGACATCTTTAGGGGCGGTGGCACAGATGGATTGTGCCCTGTTGTTACAGAACAGCTTCATCCTGGGGTTTAGAGGAGGATCTGGAGAAGAGAAATCTCCCAGAGCTGATTTCATTTTCTTTTTTCCCCCTCCATTTTCTTTCAGGAACAGTCAGTGCTTTAAAGACATTCACAAAGCCCCGGGACAGTGGGAGAGATGTTGATGTTCTCCTCTGGCACGGGCAGGCTGTGCCTGGGACAAAGCTGTTCTCCAGGACAGGCTGATACATCCACTGCTCGTAGAATCTGTGTTTGTAACCGTAATATTGGTTTTAAAGCAGGGCACACATCCTTGCACTGGCTATTCCACATTTTCCTCCTCCACGTCACTGTCCTCCGAGAGAGGGAATTCCCGCAGGGGTTTCTGCCCGGTGTAGCTTTTGGGTTGCATGGGGCACTCCTGGCTCAGGATTGCCTGGGTGGAGGAGAGGAGAAATCCTGCTTTGGTAAAAATTGCGATTAATTTGAACACTTAACAGGAGTTACCAACTTCTGCCCAGGGAATGGAAGTTAAGGGAGAGTTAAGGGAAGGACCCTCTAAACTCACCTGGTTTTATCTGAGATTTTTGTCCCTTTTTGAGGGCAGAGCGGCACCCAAACCAGAAGACGCAATCCCTAGCGAATTTATTCTTACCTCCCCCAGATCCCTGGGTGGTGAACCCCCTCTACTCCAATAAAACCCCCCTAAAACTGACCATCTTCTCCTCCTTGGCGGGGGGGCTGCGCAGGCACCAGCAGAGCGGGGCGTAGGCCAGGTTGGTCACCCCGATGATGACCATCAGCCAGGGGAAGCCGATGGCTCCGACGATCGCCCCAGCCGTGGAGGGACCTGCCAATCGAAACGTTGGAAAGGGATAAAAATCCCGGAGAGCGGGAGGTTTGTCCGCTTTGGAGGGGACCTGTGGTGGACTCGGTGGTTGTGGTGAACGTTGTGTGGAGAAAGGGAGTGATAACCAGAGTGAGGACACCAAGCAGTCCCCCCTGTAAGAGCTCCCTCACTGCTATGAGTGTACTCTAACACGAGATAATCCAAATAAGAATAATTACTATTAACTTACTGTGTTGTTCTAATACTACAAATCAGCGAGTATTTCATATTAAAAAAAAAAAACAACAAAAAAACAACAAAATAATGGCAAAGAATGTTTAAAAAGTTTGGAGGTTTGTTTGTTTTTTTAAAAAAAAAGGGAAAAGAAGAGCAACTACCAACGGCAAAGCCCATGCAAAAGGCCACGTCAGCGATGGCGTAGACGGTGCCGTAGACGGAGGTGTGGCGCAGGTCCACCAGGTAACCCATGATGGGCATCATGGAGGAGTCCACCATTCCTGCCCGGAGCAAGGAGGGGCTGGTCAGGCACTGCTGCTCCTGGGGAGAGAGCCTTGGAGCAGCCTGAGCACCCCCAGCTTACCTATGGCAAAGCCCAACTTACCTATGGCAAAGCCCAACTTACCTATGGCAAAGCCCAA
>NW_016690377.1:1445157-1453620 GCF_001604755.1 Lepidothrix coronata
GCCACGGCTTCTCTGGGCAACCTGTGCCAGGGCCTCCCCACCCTCACAGGGCAGAACTTCTTCCCACTCTCTGATCTGAACCTCCCCTCTGTCAGTGGGAGGCCATTCCCCCTCGCCCTGGCCCTTGTAAAAAGTCTCTCCCTATCTTTCCTTTCAGCTCCCTCAGGCACTGGAGGGCCACAATTTGGCCACCCCAAAGCCTTTTCCAGGCTCACCAACCCCAACTCTCTCAGCCTTAAGATCTGCAAAAGCTTTTTCAGACCTCCAAACCCGACACACCGGCGCAACCACTGCCCATCTTTCCGTGCCAGGGCCGGAGCCCGGCTCAGTCCCCGCTGATTGTCCTCTGGAGAGGCCTTGGATTGCCCCTCAGGTACTCACACAGAGGAGGCTGACTCCCACCACAGCCATCCCGATCATGGAGCACAGCCACCTGCAGCAGGAGAGGGCAGGAGTTCTCAGCCTGCACGGCACCATGGGCATCATTCCCGCTGAAATTCCAGCCGGGACGGGCTGGGCTGAGCCAAAACCTCCGGTTTGGTCCCACTCACCGCCCCATCCTGTTGGCCAGGATCCCGAAGAGGTTGGTGCCCACGAGGTAGGATATGCTGGCGGGGAGGAACGCCATCCCTGGGAGAGGGAAGGAATCGAACACAGTGTGTCACCCCCAAGAAAACACAGGGCATTTGCACAGTTTTCATTCCCTCACTGGGAGAATGTCCCGAGCCAGGCCAGGCACCTGAACACCCTCCTGCCATAGTTTCTCCCTCCTCCACCTTTCCCCCTTTGCCTTCTGCTTTTCATCTGCTAAATAAAGAGGAATAAAACAACTGCTTAAGTAAAAAGCTCGGGGATCATTATGCAGCTCAAAATTAAATATTTGCTCTGCCTGCTGCTTTACCAGTTGTTTATTTTTCATATACTCTCCCGCTGACTATAAATAAAACTGATCAGCTCCATTTCCCTGGGACAACTTCCTTATTGGAACACACTGATTTGTGTTTAATTTTCTCTCCTCTCTCTAAGAGCTACAGAACATGGTTAATCCTGCAGGTTTAGTCCAAGCTCTTCAGGGTTGTTTTCCCAGATTTTATGGGAGTGGGTGAACTGAAGGAGACAAACAGAGAAGGCTCCTGGGCTCAGAACAGCATGTGAGGTGGTGGTTTGTCGTTGGACTGTGTCTAAATCCAAACTGCTCTCGAATCTCAGGTACCCAAACATCTTAGGGACTGTATTTGGGATTTTCTTTGCTGTCTGCTGACCTCTGGGTACTCTAAGTCACCTCAAAGGTTCCCCTGGGGCTCAGTGGTGACAGGGCAGCCCTGAGTTCTTTTCCCCTGAGTTCTGCCCCTTCTTCCCACCACCAGAATCTTTGGGTGCTGCTCCCCCCTCACCCATCCTTGCTCAAAAGAAGCATCATCTGCTTTTACTGGATGGATGTTCCTGCCTGCCCAGAGGATAATTTGATCAGGAGCAATCTCACCCCCTCCTGCTCCCAGCCTAGAATCCAATTTGGGATCTAAGTGCAGCCCGGGGCACCCCCGGGGTCGTTCCTCCGCCAATTGGGTTTTATAACCATTAGTTTTTACTCCTGCAGCAAACACAGGCGGTGTTATCTCCACATCCCATTTTCCAGGCAGCTGGTAAGCAGCAGGTCCTGCCCTGCCCTGCCTGGGACACCCTGAGTGGCCTCGTTTCACTCGGAGCAGCCCCTGCGAAGCCCATCTGGCCTCCACCACTGCAGCCCAGCACGAGCCCATTATCCGCCCTGCAGAAGATGGGCTTCCACAGGCTTCCCAAACAGCCTCTCCTCCCCGTTATTGCCCTTGTGGGGAGCCTGGTTCCGTGCAATTTTTTCAATAACAGAGCAAGGCACATCGTGCAGCCGCCACTGAGGAATTTCCAGCTGGAATTGGAGCAAAGCACAGCCCGGGATCACTGGCCCCCCATGTGTGAGGTCATATGTTTTCTTCTTCTTTTTTTTCTTTTTGGAATGATATAAAAGACGTTTCACTCCAGCTCGCAGTGCCCGAGCAGGACGTGGTTCTTTGATCCCCGGAGCTGCGTCCAAGAAAAAACTGGACGTGGCACTCGGTGCTCCGGGCTGGTTGACACGGCGGGGACGGGTCACAGGTTGGACTCGGTGACCTGGGAGGTCTTTCCCAAGTGATCCCGTGATTCTAAACTCTCCCAAGGCTCAGGAGAGGAGGCTGCAAAGCACAAGACCTACCGAGCTGCCACTGCGGGGAGCACATGGTCTGCATCATCCAGATGGGCAGGGTGGGCTCCAGCATGGCCACCCCCATGTTGGAGAAGCAGAGGGCTCCTGGTGGGGAGAAAAGGCAGAAATGCTCCATTTGAGCCCTTACTTTTGCTGCTGTTTCAAGCAGGGAATCTTTACTCAGAGGGGCTCAGCGTGTGCCAGCCTCCACCTTTACCTGCAGCCACCAGGATGTAGGGGTCCCGCAGCAGGGTGGACATTGGGGTGGCCTTGGTGCTCTGCGGGGTGTCCAAGGGGGTTTCGTGGGCTGGGGGCTGTGTGTGCCCTCACCTGGCCCTGGGCACTGCCCCCTCCCTCACCTGGCAGCGCTCAGGGGTGCCCAGGGCTGTACTCACCTCCGGGCAGATCCTGGAGGGCTGCAGGATGCACAGCTGCAGGGCTGGGGAGAGAACACCCCCTCAATCCTCCTTCTCCCCTCTGGCTTTTCCCTCAGCTCCACCCCTTCCACCAGCAGAACCCCCAGGGATGCAGGAGCTGTGTCTGGGGTAGGGCAGGAGGTGGGAGGGAGCACCAGAACTGCCCGGAGTGGAGTGTGTTGGAAGGGTTTTGTCAACCCCTGAACAGTCAAAAGTGCAAATGCTCTCGCCTGGCTGCCAGCTGGGAGAGGCCACCAGAGCATGACAGGAATTGGATATGGAAAAGAATGGGATTAAACCAGAAAGTCTGGTATGTATGAGGTCTACATTTTGTTTTTCAGAGGCTCTTACACGCTTCATTACAGATATCTCGCCTCACATCTGGGCAAAGATGGTAACTGGGACTGTAATTTAATTAGCTCAGTACTTCCCACAGAAAAGGCACATTCCTGCTGCCTGTGACTTTGCTGTGGCACTGGGAAGGCTCTTTATCTCTGACACAGCAATGGGAGGAAGCACAGGACACCGTTTATGCTGGCAAAGTCTGATTCCTTCGTGGCATGAAGAGGCTGCAGACAGGGAGGCCTTGCCAAAGAACTCACAGCTCAGAGAGCTTTGCTGAACGTGCCTTTCAAGCCATGAAAGCAATTGGGGGGTTCATTAAGTAATGAGGGATTAATTCTTACATATTGCTGTGTCAGTCATCTGGAGATAGAAACCATGGGATTCAGCACTAACAGAACAACCAGTGCTGATGGTGTCACCGTCCTGTGTTCATGCTCTTCCTTCTCTCAGATCCTCCCCAGAACACCCACACTGAAACCTTTTCACACGTTGGTTTTTGGTGGGTTTTTTTTGGCAGGTGTAAACCATGTGGCCTCTCACCTCCATCCAAGAGGGCAAGGAATGCCAGCACCAGGAAGGGAGAGGATTTCCCCGCGAATTCGTACATGACGCTCCCGAAGGGCGCCCCGACTGCAAGGGAGAGGCTGCGTCACAGCAGGGCAGTGCCACCGCCCCCAGCTGCCCCCTCCGAGTCCCTGGTGGGTGTTTTTGGGGGAAAATGTGGTTGGAAGGTGTCGGGTCCCACGGAGGAAGGGCAGGGGGAGGGAGCAGGACATCCAGCCGAGCCCATGGCACGGGGAAGGGGCACATCCAGGGTGGAGGTGCTGTCATAAATCCCACTGGGATCAAGGTGTCCTTACTCAGCACGCCCAAGGCCAGGCCTCCCAGGGCGATGCCCATGGCACTGCCCCTCTCAGAGTCGTCTGTGTACACGCTGGCCAGCATTCCCAGCCCTGGGAGCGGGGAGAGAGCACAGGACATGTGGTTCCATGGGGGTGGGCTCCTCTCTTTTGGGGTGCCCCGTTTGCACCAGCCAGGCAGGCCCAGTGAGGAGGAGCAGGAGGAGGAGGATGACAGTTGAACCCAGACAGGGGGAGCTGACACGGGGACAAAGCTGAAACATTTACCTGCCACTGACGAGAAGGAGGAGCCCACGCCTTGGAGGGCCCGGGCGATGAACAGCAGGGTGTAGGTGCCTGAGAAAGCAAACACTGCAGAGAGAGGGGAGAGCTGCATCAGGCTGGGCCTGAAAACCCTGCAGAGGGTGAGACTGGCCTCAGCTGGCACCACTTTGGGTGCTGGAGGGGGCAAAGGGACAGAGGGCTCCTCGTCCTTTCTCGTCACTCCTTTCTGGGTTGCTCTGCTCTCCCTCCTTTCTCCTCCTCGGGGGCAGCAGGGAGGGCACAGCCCAGAGGATTTCCTGGTGCCAGGGAAGGGCAGAGGGAAGGGCAGTACTCACTGACTGTGGAGAGGAACATGATGGAGAACCCCACGAACATGGGGATGTGGTATCCTATCCTGGAAAGGGAACAAAAGAGGCACCAGCTCAGCGAGAGCTTTGACATGTGGCCTCGCTGCCCAGCCTTAACACACAGCTCTCTGTGGGCTGGGAAGTGTCTCCTGAACGGGTGGGTGAGCCCCCGAGGGCTGGTCAGGGGAGCACCCCGTGCCCCCCTGCAGAGCCCACCCAAAGCTATGGCTCTGTTCTCCCACCCCAGCTCAGCTCACAGTGTCTGCAGGAGACACAGGCCAAGGAGATCTGAAAACAGCATTATACCATGGCGGGCTGGGAGGCTGTCTTTGTTTGCTTGGTGCTTACTGGCACCAAACAGCACCTGCCAGCACCTGAGGAGAGCATTAGTGAGGTTTAGATCGGGATATAAACTCACAAACCACAGGCAGGCTTTCAGAACAGGTACAATTCCTGCTATTTTCATGGATACATTCTCCCCAGTTCCTCTAATCCCACAGCTGCAGCAGCTCAGCCCCATGGCTGTTCCTGCCTGTCCCCAAGGGGCCACAAACCCATCTCTGTGACCTACCTGTTGGTCAGGAGGCCCACGCAGGGGTTGACCAGCAGCTGGACCAGAGCCTTGGAGGCAAAGAGCAGCCCCACACGGACGTTCTCCCTGGTGAGGAAGTCGTCCCCCTCCGGGCAGCCCCTCGAGGGTGCTGGGGGGCTGCTGGGGGGCCGTGCTGGGAGGCTGCTCTCCGTCCCACTGGGCACCTCTGGGGGGCTGTCAGAGCCCCGGACAGGCACCGTGGTGTTGCCAAAGTAGGAGAACAAGGAGGAGAAAGGAGGAGCCTTCAGGGCTGGAGGAGCTGGCTCGGGCTGGGCTGTGACCACGGAGCTGTTGGCACCTTCGTACTCGGTGGTGTAGAGGAAGGTGGGGACGATGGGCACTGGGGGAGAAGCCGGGGAAGGGATTAGTTGGGGATTTTCCTCCGTTTCCTGGCTCGGCACAGAGCCAAGCTGAGTTCCCAGCACCCAGCCCTGAGCAGGGACCCCGCTGGCATCGCCCAGAGACCCACAGAGGAGCTGAGACCCCGGGACAGCCCCCCAAGGACCCATCCCCTCTCTGTGCCCCCAAGGCAACCCCTGAAGAACCCATCCCCTCACTGTGCCCCCAAGGCAACCCCTGAAGAACCCATCCCCTCGCTGTGCCCCCAAGGCAACCCCTGAAGAACCCATCCCCTCACTGTGCCCCCAAGGCAACCCCTGAAGAACCCATCCCCTCACTGTGCCCCCAAGGCAACCCCTGAAGAGTCCCCTGAGCGGCTCCCAAAGAACCCAACCCCACGCTGTGCCCCCGAGGCAGCCCCCAAAGGACCCCTCCCTTTGCTGTACCCTCAGAGAACCCCACACTGCACCCCCGAGCAGCCCCCCCAAAGACCCAGCCCCATCCCCTCCGGGCAGCCCCCCCAGAGCCCCCCTACCCACGACGGTCAGCAGCATGTTGTCCAGCAGCAGTGCCACGAACACCACCACCAGCACCAGCCTCGGGGACCCCCTGCTCTGGGCCAGCCAGCGCTGGGGGGGGTGCTGGGGGGCTGAGGGCACAGCCAGGGGCATGGCCGGGGCTCCGGGGGGCTCCTGGGCTCAGGGGTGAGGGGCTCTGAGCACCTTTAAAGAGAACACTCCGGGTCACTCCTCCCACAGCTCCCGGCTGCTCCCTCGGGAAAGCAGCTCCCGGGGGCACCGAGTGTGGCCCCAGGAGCTGGGTGCCATTCCCAGAACCTGTGTGCTTTCCCCGGGAGCTGGGTGCCATTCCCAGAACCTGTGTGCTTTCCCCAGGAGCTGGGTGCCATTCCCAGAAGCTGTGTGCTTTCCCTGGGAGCTGGGTGCCATTCCCAGAACCTGTGTGCTTTCCCTGGGAGCTGGGACCACCAGCTTCGCTGTCAAAGCCCATGTTTTCATCAGGCTTGCTTTTAAGTTCGCAGCTGGAGGTGTGCTCCAAAACCATTTCCCCTCTCCTGAGACATCTTGTACCTGCTTCAAGGCATCCTTTCGGTCTCCTCCCAAAGACTCCAGGCACAGATCAAGCCTCCATCTTATCTGAGGTAATCTCGACATCTTTTATTCCATGTTTGTTCTTTGGAGATTAAATTCGGCCTCAAAGGAAATTCATTTTACCTTCCATGTCTTTTTATCTGACCTAATTGAAATGTCAGGGCAAGATCCAGGACTTCAAAGCCTGATGCAAGTGAGGGAGATCAGGGCTGAGGGAACACTGCTCACACCAAAAATACCCATCATAAACTTGCATTAAGCCAACCAATTAACCATAAACGCTCTCACAGCTCTTGGGAACAAGGGACTGAGTGGCAAAATTAATGGAGCTGAGCCTGAACTATCCCTCTTCCCAAAAAAACCCTGTGGTTTCCTGGAATCCCAGGCAGTGACAGTTGTCAGTTTTTAATTATTAAAAAGCAAACACTCCAAATGCTTTATCACCAAATGTGAGTGTCACCGAGCTGGGAAACAGGGCTGGTTCTCCCGGTGCCTCCAAGTAAACACCAAATAACAGAATTAACGCCAGAGAAGAACACAGAGATGCAAAAATGAGAGAGAGAGGAAGAGTAAGGGAGCAGAGGCAATAAAGACACGTAGATTAACACCTCCACCACAAACCCTGGCCCCTCTCCCTGCAAACCTTGTGTGAGGAGCAGAGGAAAATGGTCCCTTACCCTGCCACCCATCGGAGCCGGAGCCGCTGCCTTGGTGGATGAATCCTCTCTGGATTTATGGTTCCCTGTTCTCAGGAGAGGATGTGAGTGTCCCTGGTCCAGAGATCTAATTGGAACCTCAAACAAGTGTCCCTGAGCCCTGCAGCTGGCTCTGCTCTGCGTCAGCAGGGCAGGGCGCTGGGCTGGGGGCGGGAGGGAGGGAGCCAGGAGTGTTTGTCCTCAGCTCTCCAGCTCTCATCCAACCCTGGGCTGGCCCCAGGCACCCAAACCCCTGCCTGGAGCTTTCTCAGAGCTCTGGGGGATGTTCAGCTCTTTGTGGTCCCCCCTCTCCTCCTCCCACGGGATTCTGCCAGTGGGGCACCTCCCCACGGCCTCTCCCTGTGTGTTCTACCTGCAGGGACAGGGAGATAGTTCTTGGACTAACCAGGCAAAGCTGGCTGGAAATTCATCTCCAGGCACAGGGGAGCTGCTGCAAAGGCCACTCACAGCGGGATCTCTTTTATTCCATCATTTCTGTTTCCTTAAACTTTTGACACTTTGCCCCATGATTTCTTTTCTAAACCCCAAAAGTGATGCCATCATTGGTTCAGGACACAGAGATTTACGGCAGGGAGGGGAAATAAATCCCAAACATATTCACCTTTCCTCCCTTGGCACATAAATCTGCCACTGAGGCCGTTTGTCTGCTCCTGCCTGGCCCGAAACCATTGCCAAGGAGGTGAGATGAGAACATCCTGCCCAGAAATTCCCTGGGTGAGCATTAGAGCAGGAGCTGAGGCCTTTAAATATATTTCATGAGCGGAGAATTGAATGCCTGGGCCTGGAAATGACTTTCCCGGCGTGTGGAGAGGAGGCAGAGGATGAGCAGTGCAGCACCACCATCTGCTGAGGGAGCCCAGAACTGCCGGGCTGGGCCCGGGGCTGCCTGGGAAAAGAGCCACAGGCTCCTCAGGTGAGGAGGGCATGTGGAGACCTCCTTCTCCTTTGCTTTTCCCTTCTTCTTTTTCCTTTGCCTTTTTCTATTTTCCTTTCCCTTTTACTCTTTCTTTTCCCTTTTTTCTTTTCCCTTTCCCATTTTATTTTTCCTTTCCCTTAACTCCTTTGCCTTTTCCCTTTCCCCTTTCTCTTTTTCTTAACCCCTTTTCCTCTTTAATTTTCCTGTTGCCTTTCCTGTTGCCTTTCCTTTTCCTCTTTCCTTTTCTCCTTTTCTCCTTTTCTCCTTTTCTCCTTTTCTCCTTTTCTCCTTTTCTCCTTTTTTTTCTTTTCTTTTCTTTTCTTTTCTTTTCTTTTCTT
>NW_016690377.1:1453876-1486248 GCF_001604755.1 Lepidothrix coronata
GGTGGGCGTGTCCCCCCGCGGTGGGCGTGGTCCTCCCCGCGCTATAACGCGCCTGCGCAGTCGCGGCGCTGCGGTCGCGGTCCAAGATGGCGGCGGTGCGGGCGCTGCGCGGGGCCGTGAACGGCGCCGGGCCCGGCGGGCCCCGCGAGCAGGCGGCGGCCCTCACCCGAGACTTCCTGTCCCAGCCGCGCCTCAGTGAGTGCGGGGGCACCGGGACAACGCGGGGGGGCGCGGGGGAGGGGGATCGGCCCCGCTCGGCGGCCGCGCACAGCCCGGGCCGCAGCCCCGCGCCCCTCGGGCGGCTGCCCGCGGCAGGACCGCCTGGGCCCGGGCCCTGCAGAGCGGTCTGGGGGTTCCCTGAGCTTTCCCTGCAGCGTTCGAGGGCGGCGGGCCGGGGTCCGGCTGCAGTGGGGCTGTTAATTGGTATTAATTAATCACTGTGTCCTGCCTCAAAGCGGGCTCCCGGCGAACACGGGCCGCTCCCGGGCCTTCCTGGGAACCCGGCGTTGGCAGCAGGAACGGGAAGTGGCTGTGGATGGTGCGGGTGCGGCGGGGGCTGCTCCTTCAACGCTGAGTTGAGAAATCTGGTGAAAAAAGGGAAATGCGGGAACTTTGTAAAAATCCCCTCGTTGCAGGGCTGTGGGAAGGGGTGTTTTTCCTGGCAGTGACTCCACCTGTGACCTGAATGGCACCAGGACCTGCAGGGGTTGCCCAGGAGCTCCTGGAAAAGTCACTCAGGTTGAGAAGCCAATCTTTGCAATTCCAGCCTCTCCCAAGGCTTTGGAGCCTTCTGTTAAGGTTGGAGCCAAGGTGACTCCATGTTCTATCCAGGTTTCTCCGTTCTGGCTTTGACCTGAACTGACGTCAAGCAGGGTATGGAAAATATTTCCAGTTGCTTTTGGTTCATCGTGGAACTGGTTGATCAGAATGGAAAGGGGAATTTGGAGCTGCTTTCCTGGGGGATTGGTGCTGAGCGATCCTGCTGGATGCCAGGGAAGTGTTTTCCCGTGGACAGAGCAGGGGGTGGGAGCCCTGTGGGTGGATTGAGGAAGGAGAGCTCATGAGGCAGTCATGGGATGAAAAGCTCCGCTCAGGGTCATGTTTTCCATGCCTTGTGGCCTGCAAACCCTGAGAGTGTGAGCAGAGCCCTCGTGGATGGTGTCTGGGTGATCCCTCCCTGCTCAGGTGGCACGACCAGCTCAGCTGCTGCTTCTCATTAAGGGACACGTGTTTTGTCTCAGGGTGTTCAGGAGGATTTTAGGAGCAAAACTAAGGAACTGGAGTTCAGTCCCTGGCCCAGCTCCCGCCCTGAGCTCCCCTCAGTTTGATTGTTGCCAGTTAAGATATCACATTGCAACATTCAGGGTGTTTATTGCAGTGTAAACAGCACCTTGTTGATGGTGCACACACGGCCTGGGGAGCTGCCAGGCTGGAGAGGCCCTGGATGCTTCCCTGCAGCTGGTGGAATCTGTGATCTGGTGTCCCCCCCCGTGGCTCCAGTGGCTCGTTCCCCTCTCCCAGGAGCAGTGGGGAACTGTCCCACTTGTGGTCACTGCACCTCGTGACCCTCAGAGGGCTCTGACTCAATAGTTCTTCTTTCTGTGGGTCAAGTGGTGCTGGGCTCCAGCTGCAGCCTGGGGGGTGTATATCCCTGGATCCTGCTGTGTGCCCATCCCTGGATCCTTGGGGTGCATCCCTGGAGCAGGGCTTGCTGCCTTTTCACAGCTTTCCCCTGGGCTCTGCAAAATCATGGAATATCCTCAGCTGGAATCATAAAATCATGGAATGCTTTGGGCTGGAAGGGACCTCAAAGCCCATCCAGTCCCACCCCCTGCCATGGCCAGGGACACCTTCCACTATCCCAGGTTGCTCCAGGCTCATTTTATCCCTGGATGTAGATTTGTAGTGAATTTTTATGACGGACAAAAGCCCAGCAGGATTTTAGGGTCACCTCGGGGGGCCTTTGCAGGAAGCAGCAGGAAATGCTGGACACACAATTCCGTACCTGATCCTTCTGGGAGAGTTCATTTTAAACACAGAAATGGAGCCCCACGACTGCAAACCTGAGCCTGGTGATAAGCATGGAACTGGGAAAACCTGATCTAGGATGTTTCTAAGGAAGCACCACCTGACTTGTGGCTTGTTTTTTTTTTCCAGCCTATAAAACTGTCTCTGGTGTGAACGGGCCCCTGGTTATCCTGGATCAAGTCAAGGTAAAAACTTGGATCTTAACGAAGCTTTTTTTTTAAGGGAGAATTTACAAGCAGAGCTGGGGCAGGTTAAATGCAGACTGGTGGGAAATTCTGGCATCCTAAGAGCAATTTTAATCCCTTTCTGGCTGCCGAGAACGTGGCTCTGAGGCTGGGGAGGGGTGTCCGTGCCCTTGAGGCTGCTGGGGAAAGAGAGGAAACAGTGTTTCAGTTTTACCAAAACCCCCAGAATGTTGTTTTAAACTTTAATGCTGAAATCCACCTGTTTGCTTTGTTCCTGACCTTTCTGTTTCCAAATAAGTGCTCTGTGAAAGGAAACTCTGAACCCTTCTGGCTTGTTTTCAAGAAGGCAAACAACTGCTGCAGGTTTTTCTCCTGTCAGATGCTGCCCTGTGGCTTTCTGTCGCTGTTTCAGGGCTACCTGGGTGTTCAGAACTGATTCTGCCACTCTGCAAACACTGTATATTCATGTAAAAATTGCTTTAGCCCCAAAGATTTCATGTGCTTGGAACGAGTTTTGTTCTGGTGATGAAATTATTCTTAAAAATTGAGTAGTTTCTAGGCTTAAGCTTGCTTAAAACTGGCAGCTTTTGTTTCCTGACTGTGGGATTTTGATGTTTTCCACCCTCTGTTTGCTCCCCCTCAGTTCCCCAGGTATGCAGAGATCGTCCACCTGACTCTTCCCGATGGCACAAGGAGGAGCGGGCAGGTCCTGGAAGTCAGTGGCTCCAAAGCTGTGGTTCAGGTACCAACAGGAGTGTCTCTTGTTGCATGTTTTATTAGTATTTTATTAATCAGGGTGCGTCTGAGCCGAATCAAATCTGTCCTGAGGTTTGTTCTCTTGGCACTGGAAATGAAAAAGAAATAAATCACCTACTTATTCCAAGTGCCAGTGGGGCGAATAACTTGAAAAGACTGCAAACTGGAGCACAGGGACATTTTTATTTGCATCCCCCACGGATTTCTTTGCTGCTGGATTAAAGGAATCCACTGTAAGTTACAGTATTAGATTCAGGATCAGCCGCTCCACTGTGGCTGCTGTCTTTCTTCTAAAGAGCTGTGTCTTGTTAATATTCTTCTTATCTGAAGAACTTTACCCTGTTGGCAGAGGGAAGCACCTGAGATCAAAGGAGTGGCTCCAACTTTGCTGATGTAATTCATGAATTTTGTTAAAAGTGGGGGGTTTTTGATGTTTTGTGGCAGCAGAGCTGCTCTTGCAGCCCTTTGCAGAGCAGGGGCTCCTCTGTGAGGCAGCACTCAGGTGTTACTCTGTGAAGCACAACACCCTTTTCCTGTGTTTTTATTTACCTTTTTCTGCCATATTTGCAGGTATTTGAAGGCACTTCAGGGATTGATGCCAAGAAAACCTCCTGTGAGTTCACCGGGGACATCCTGCGGACCCCGGTCTCGGAGGACATGCTTGGTGAGGGCACAGTGCTTTGAGGGGTGGGCAGATCTACCCCATGGCAACTTATTGTCACAGTCATTTACATTTTTATTGCTGTTTCTTACAGGCAGAGTGTTCAATGGATCAGGAAAACCTATAGACAGAGGCCCCATTGTCTTGGCTGAAGATTTCCTGGACATTATGGGTATGTTCTATGCTCTTAATTAGTTTCTGGTGGGGAGTTAAGAGACAAATTTAGTGTGTCTGTTTTCTGAATGTTACAGTAGATTTGGGTTAGAACACAGGATCTAACTTAGGAGGAGCTTAATCTTATCTTTAATTACGTGTGGCATCAAACTCAAATCAAGTTGCACAAGTGCAGGAGGACGAGGTAGCAGAAAAGAGCAGTTTTCTGCAGTGCTTGGAGGCTGTTCTTTATTATTTGTAGACTTAATTGTACAGGCTCCAGAGGTGATTAACTGGTAACTGGCAGGGTTTTCTGTAAATCACTTTTATCAGTGACATGACCACAGAATTCCAGAGCCTTGGCATCTCCTCAGGTGTGACCAGGTGCATGTAAAGATTTGTTGGCCTCACAGTGGGGTTGGTACCTCTTGAGCAGTTGTTTAATAAAGCTTCAAACACATATAGGGAATAACATATTCTCTTAAAAACCACAACAGGTCAGCCCATCAACCCCCAGTGTCGTATCTACCCAGAAGAAATGATCCAGACTGGGATTTCAGCTATAGATGGCATGAACAGTATTGCCAGGGGCCAGAAAATCCCCATCTTCTCAGCTGCTGGGCTGCCCCACAATGAGGTGAGCACTCAGAGCCTCTCTGAACTGTTTGCTTGTGTTTCACTGGGGTTAAAAGTCAATGAAATGAAGTTCTGGGCTGTGCAGCAGCATCAGGTATGAAGACTGAAATGTTTTCTCCCCAGATTGCAGCTCAGATCTGTCGCCAGGCTGGCTTGGTGAAGAAATCCAAAGATGTGATGGACTACAGTGAGGAGAACTTTGCCATCGTGTTTGCTGCTATGGGGGTGAGTCCATGGAGCTGGAGGGAGCAATAACTGGGAATTCTGAGAGCAGCTGAAGTACTGTAAGAAGGTTTTATGTGTATGCAACTAGAGGCTGAATGGCTGAAAATCCCAAAGGGCAGAAGTGCTGAACCCTGTTTGGCCCTGGCACAGGTTGCCCAGAGAAGCTGTGGCTGCCCCATCCCTGGAGGCGTCCAAGGCCAGGTTGGAGCAACCTGGGCTAGTGGAAGGTGTCCCTGCCCATGGCAGGGGGTGGGACTGGATGGGCTTTGAGGTCCCTTCCAACCCAAACCATTCCACGACTCCAACAAAGTGTGTCTGATCAGGATAAAGTGTCTTGAACTTGATCTCCAGCCTGGAATTCTAGAGGTTACTCACTCTGGGAATGTAGAGGAGCCTCCATGGTGGAGAGCCTTGTTATGGATGATTAACGAGGTGCTCAGACCTTAATGTGATGCAGAATGTCCTAAGCTGGAGTGTGGAAGTGATGCCTCCCTGCTGTGGTTTAGGTGAACATGGAGACCGCTCGGTTCTTCAAATCCGACTTCGAGGAGAACGGCTCCATGGACAACGTGTGCCTGTTCCTCAACTTGGCCAACGACCCAACGTGAGTAGTTACAACCCTGCTGGCTGGGAAAAGGCTGGCAAGACCAAACCCCACGGGGAGCTGAGGCCGTGCTGGTGCTCCAGTGGGTGCAGCAGCAGCAGATTTTGAGCTGTTTGCAGCTCCCAAACCGTCCCTTGCCATCCCTAAATCCCGGCTCACGCCGCGTTGTGCCGCAGCATCGAGCGCATCATCACCCCCCGGCTGGCCCTGACAACTGCAGAGTTCTTGGCTTACCAGTGTGAGAAGCACGTGCTGGTCATCCTGACAGACATGAGCTCCTATGCTGAGGCCCTGCGGGAGGTACGTGGCCATTAAGGTGTTAATTACCCCGTTCGTTAATGAGCTGGGTGTTGGCAGCCAGGGTTTGTGGTGGAAAGTGAGAATCCAAACTTCTGCTGGGGCTGCTGCAGTTTATATTCACTGCAGTGCTCTTAAATAGCCAGGGAGGCTTTGGGTGAGTGCTGGTGTTCAGGGGGATGTCAGAGCTAAATTTAACGGACTGGTGGCAATTCCATGACTGGAGGTGTCCAAGGCCAGGCTGGATGGAGCTCTGAGCAGCCTGGTCCAGTGGAAGGTGTCCCTGCCCATGGGAGGTGTCCCTGCCCATGGGAGGTGTCCCTGCCCATGGGAGATGTCCCTGCCCGTGGCAGGGGGTGGAACTGGGTGATCTTTAAGGTCCCTTCCAACCCAACCCAGTCCATGATTCCATGAATTAGCAGTTTGATACCATCATTTTGGTTTTGCCTTGGCATCTTATCAAAAGGGTCGTGGTGACTCAGAGGGGTTTGTGTGGCTGCATTTCGCAGGATGGGGGTACTTCAAGTGACTAGTGCAGCGAAATCTGGGGAGACAGCAGCTCCAGAGGGGGTGACCTGACTTCCTGGGAGTGTTTCTGTGGTGTTCCCCAGGTGTCAGCAGCCCGGGAGGAGGTTCCTGGGCGCCGGGGCTTCCCGGGGTACATGTACACGGACCTGGCCACCATCTACGAGCGCGCGGGGCGCGTGGAGGGCAGGAACGGCTCCATCACCCAGATCCCCATCCTCACCATGCCCAACGACGGTGAGTGAGCTGCTCTGGGCAGGGCTCCTTCAGGGCAACAGGCTGGCCTTCAGCTTCCCTCTGGAACACTGCAGCTTTTGGCTGCTTTCTCTGTAGTGCTAATAAATGCTTTGCCCCAGTCCAAGAGCACCTAGGGATAAATGGAGGGAATCAGTGATGGCTTTGTACTTTAGAAGTCACCTAACAGCAAAAAGCTGCTGCATCAGTGCTAAAATGGATATAAGAGGGCTGAAAACTGTTAAACCATTTTTTTTTCCCCCCATAGATATTACTCATCCTATCCCTGACCTGACTGGGTACATCACTGAGGGACAGATCTACGTGGACAGGCAGCTGCATAACAGACAGGTGTGTGCTGCAACACTTAGGGTGTATTTAAGATTACTCTGTGGGTTTTTTTAAGTATTCCTGTTAATTCCTGGATGTTTCTCCCCCAGATTTACCCACCCATCAACGTTCTGCCCTCCTTGTCTCGACTGATGAAGTCAGCTATTGGGGAGGGGATGACCAGGAAGGATCATGCTGATGTGTCCAACCAGCTGGTGGGTGAAAACCTCCCTGGGACAGCAGAGCCATGTTCCAAATCCACCTTTGGCTGCCCGGCCTGTAAAGAACATGCCAAGCAGTTGTGATCCACAACATCCCTGAGGCTGCTTTAAGGCACTGACTGGGTGTTTAGGGAGACCCTTGGAGTTGGAACAGAAATTATGTGGATGATGGGCCATGAAGATGATGAGAGGGATGGAAGCTCTGCTGGGAGGGAAGGCTGGGGGTGTTCACTTGGAGAAGAGAAGGCTCCAGTGCCTGAAGGGGCTCCAGGAGAGCTGGAGAGGGACTTGAGACAAGGGATGGAGGGACAGGACAAGGGAGAATGGCTTCACACTGCCAGAGGGCAGGGTTAGATGGGATATTGGGAAGGAATTCCTCCCTGTGAGGTTGGGGAGGGGCTGGGATGGAATCCCCAGAGAAGCTGTGGCTGCCCCATCCCTGGAAGCGTCTGAGGCCAGGTTGGAGCAGGCTGGGCTGGTGGGAGGTGTCCCTGCCCATGGCAGGGGTGGGACTGGTGATGTTCAGCCCCCTTTGGATCCCTCCCTGTCCCCCCAGTACGCCTGCTACGCCATCGGGAAGGACGTGCAGGCCATGAAGGCCGTGGTCGGGGAGGAAGCTCTCACCTCCGACGACCTGCTGTACCTGGAGTTCCTGCAGAAGTTCGAGAAGAACTTCATTGCTCAGGGTGAGTGAGGTGTCCCAGCACATCCCAATGGGGTGTCAGCACCTCAGGGCTCCTTCCCCTGCCCCCTCATCCCCCGGGTGGCTGTTCCTGCAGGTCCCTACGAGAACCGCACGGTGTACGAGACCCTGGACATCGGCTGGCAGCTCCTGCGCATCTTCCCCAAGGAGATGCTCAAGAGGATCCCCCAGACAACGCTGGCCGAGTTCTACCCCCGGGATTCCACTGCAAAGCACTAACCCTGCTCCCCCTGCCCCTGCTCTGTGAGGTGCTGGTTTGGTTTCTGTCCCCATGTGTTGGTGTTTACTCGTCGCCCTTTTAGGATTCAAAGCCAGGAGTAGGTGACACCCGTGCCAGTGTTCCCATGTCCACCGAGACCAGCTTTTAAAATATCCCTTCTCCAGGAGAACACTTAGGCCAGCTCTTACAAATGTGCAATAGCCACCTCCAGGTTTGGTTTTCTTCCTGAGCTGAACCTTTTGTGGGCGTTTCAGGGGAGTTGTCTGAGGATCACCAGAAACTGCAAATCTCTGCTTGCACACTGTGGTTTAGGGCAGCATGAAAGAGCAAACATGACTTGCATGACAACATTCCTGTCTGGAAAAATGCAAGTTTTGAGCCATGGTTTAAGGTTCTGAAAGGTTTGTGTGAACTGAGGACACGAGGAGGCAAATGCTGGGGGCTTTTCCACCAGCAAAGGGTCTTTCAGAGGACACAGGCCAGTGAGTTGCTACCTGGAAGTAGCATAATTACTGAATTAAAGGTTTTAAATTGAAGTTTGCAGACTAAGTTTCCTACTTAACCCTTTTTTCTTTGAATTCTGGAAATGCCAGGGACACAAACCAGCAGCTCAAGTGATTCTGAGCTCAGAAGTGTCACCACAACTGCTGGTAATTCAAGGCTTTGTGCTGCTGCTGAAGGGGATTCTGAGGGGTGAGAAAACCCACCTTAAACCTGACACAGGTGGGAGCTCAGCTTTTACAGAATGTCCTGCACTAAATGATGCAACAGGAGGAGAAAAACACCCAAACCAAACCGGTTTTAGTGTCAGAAAGGATATTTTGAATCCTGCTCTGGGTGTGCTGGGCCCGTGCTGTGTCTGAAGCTGTTGTGGTTTGCACTCCAGGCCCGGATTTGACTGGCCCTGAGCTCAGCATTCCCAAACACTGCAATCTTGGCCAGGCAATTCCGGGCTGTTCTTTTTCCAGCGGGTTCAGACGAGGCTCCAGGCCCTGCTGCTGGCAGACTTCCACGCTTTTTTCCCAGGCTTCACACAAGTCTGAGCTCTGGTCTGGCTCACCAAGGCATGTTGCACCTCTCTGAACGCCTTCAGTGCCTGTCTGGGGAGGTGTGAACAGGCCTGGGCTGCCAGAGTGTGCTAATTCCAGCTCCCTGACGTCTCCATGTGCAGCTCTCCCCAGTTCTGTGTTCTCTGTGGCTGCAGCAGCGACTCTATTCCGGTGCATTCCACCCAAAGCTGTGTCAAGTCTCTCTTTTTTTTTTCTTTTTTTTTTTTTCTCGAGGTCGGGGTGGGAGGTTGGAAGTGTTGGCATGAAAATACTTTAATGTAGAGAATATCTAAATAAATTAAATATGGAAGGTGTTGAAGACAATGGAAGGCTCCTGTGTTTCTGTGGTGGTTCAGCAGGGGCTGGGATGTCCCCTGGGAACGGGAATGGAGCCTCTTCAGTGGGCAGGGAGGGCCCTGAGCCACCCCCACGTTATTCCCTGAGCTGATTCCCTGCGGAGGAGGAGGATCTGACCTTCAGCCTCAGCCCCCAGTGCTGTGTGGAGTTGGGGGGTGGTGCAGTCAGGGGGAAAGGCTTTGCAGGAATGTGCAGGGAATGTGATCCCCCTGTTCCCACATCCCTCTCCAGGGGTGGTTTGTGCTTGAGGAGGCTTGGAAACATTAAACTCCTGGACAATGAGTTCTGGGCCTTAAGTTTGCTTTGGGGTTTGGGTGTGGTCAGCACTGGGGGGGTTGGTCAGGCCTTCCCTGCAGCCAGGCTGCTTAAATTCCAGTGCCAGCCCCTCTGAATTCCCAGAATGGTTTGGGTGGGAAGGAACCTTAAAGATCATCTCGTTTCACTCCCCTACCACGGGCAGGGACACCTTCCACTAGACCAGGGACTGGCTGGGACAAGTGTTTTTGGCTTTTCTACCCATTTTCCCCTTCAGTGACAGTCTCTGTCTCGAGGGAGAGCCTGTGCTTAGGGGTGGGAATAACCCAGGAGCTCAGGGACAGGTTCTGAAAACTGAGCCAGGGGAGAAATTCCACAGTCCAGTGAATTCCTGAGTCCCTCAGCAGGTGACAGAGCTTGGGGACAAAGGTTGAACAAACATTCCCAAGGGTGTGTGAGCAGGAAGGTGCCTCTCCTGGGATGCCTGCAGGGTTCTGTATGGATAACAGGGCTCCTGGAATGTGTGTGTCACAGAGCAAAGGCAATTCTGCAAGGACAGGAATATCCACGGCAGTTAAACTGCACTGGTGGGAGTGAAGGGGAAGGAATAAAACATTGCAGCTCCTCAGCTCTGGAGGCTCAAAGAGAGCAGGAACCTCCTGGCTGGAGAAAACAGCACCACAGAGTTATCCAGGTGGGAAAAGCCCTCCGAGGCCACAGAGTCCCCCCTGTGCCCCATCCCCACCTCGTCCCCCAGCCCAGAGCACTGAGTGCCACGGCCAGGCCTTCCCTGGGCACCTCCAGGGCTGGGGACTCCAAACCTGCCTGGGCAGTTCCAATGTTTAACCAACCCTTTCCAGGGAGAAATTCCTCTTGATGTCCAACTTGACCCTCCCTTGGCACAGCCTGAGGTGTTCCCTCTCCTCCTGTCCCTTGTTCCCTGGCAGCTCCCCCCTCCTGTCAGGGGGTTGCAGAGCCAGAAGGTCCCTCCTGAGCCTCCTTTTCTCCAGGCTGAGCCCCCCCAGCTCCCTCAGCTGCTCCTGCTGCTCCAGCCCCTTCCCAGGACATCAGCCTGTGCTCTCAGCAGCTTCCCAGGTGAGGACAAGCCCCTGTCCCAGGCAGGGAACAGCCCGAGCCTGGCACGGGAATGACAAAAGCACCTTTGTCTCCCCCCAGCCAGAGGTCCCACAGCAGGTCTGGGGGCCCGAGCACAGCGATTTTAGCCCCGAGGTGGGAGCAGGGCCCCTCGGGGGGGAGCACAGGGCTCTGGGGGCAGGTCAAGGGCTGCCCCCTCTGCGTGGCACCAGCCCTGGCAGCGCCTGGAGAGCTCCAGACACGGCTCCGAGCCGGGTGCCAAAGGAACAGCCCGACTCTTCCCGGCAGGAGCCAGCAGGTACCAGGCTCGGGGCGAGGGGGGGGGACGGACGTGCTGCTCTCCCAGCTGCTGTCTCGCTGCATTTTACGCGCTGTTTGCTATTTTTATTCCCTCCTTTTTTTTTTTTTTATATTTATTCCATAATGACTAATGAGGGGCTGCCCGGGGGGCTTCTCCCCCCCTCTCCAGCGGGTGTCAGGCGGTCCCCGCAGGAGCACACGCCAGCTGTCAGCCCGTGGAGGAGCGGAGGGAGGGGGCGAACCCCGGGCAGGGCCCCCCCCCTGCCCCCGGGGGTCGGTCGGGGTGGCAGATGCAGGGCCGGGGAACAGGCTGGTGGGCAGAGCTGCCCGCGGGTTATTTGCACATCAAAAGCAGCTTCGCCTCCGAGCACGAGGTGCCGGGGTTTAATTGCTCTTTCAAAGCCAACCCCGGGCTTGGCGCTGCGGAGATTTTAGGTCTGACTCTGCCATCCCCCCCCTTTCCCCCCCCCCGCAAAGCCAGACACTGGTGCGGTGGCACCGGGGCGTTTAAAGAAGATGCAAATCAGCTTTTCTCCGTCTTGAGGCTGATTTGCATCCGCTGATTAGTCCAACAATTCACACTCCTTCTGTGCGAGGGCGGTTGGGCTCGGGCAGCTGGAGCTGAGCTCACCCAGAGCGGGGGGACCCCAGAGACGGGGGGAGATGCCCGAGCTGGGCTGGTTCTCCTGTTTGCCCCCTCAGGTGCTTCCTCAGCACGGTCCGGTGCCATCCACCTGGCTGTCCCGAGGGCACGGCTTTACCCCGGGATTACCGGGGCTTGCAGCTCCTTCCTTGGCCGTGTCCCCTCCTGGCCGTGAAGCAGCGGGGTCACAGCAGGGACCAGCCTGCCCTGGCCACGTCTGTGCTCCAATTCCCAGCCTTCCTTGCGCTCTCCCAGCATCCCGACACGGACCGACAGCCCTGAAGGACCCGCTGGTGCCCACTGTGCCTGGGGCAGAGGATGCTCCGAGCCCGACCTTGGGGAGGGCACAGCTCGTCCTCAGCAGCAGCTTCAGGAGGGGCTGGTGGAAAAGGGGAGAAGCAGCCCAGGGTTCCCAGGCTGGCTTCCCTGGGCATTCCTAAGAATTCCTTGGGGTGTATGTGCCCTCAGGGACGCTGCCCTTGCTCCTGGAGCTGCCCTTGCTCCCTCTGACGCTGCTCAGCTCAGCCGAGTCTCTGCTGCTCTGCAGCACCCGCAGTTTGTGAGCTCCGCGGGGCAGGGATGTCTCCTGGGAGTTATTCCAGGGATAACTGGCACCTCAGGGGTCTCCTCCTCGCTGCTGCCTTGACCTGGATTATATGGACCAGCCCTGGAAGGGCTCAGCCGAGCCGGGAGCACCCCCAGCCAGGGCAGGGTCTTCAACACAAGGTGCCTCTCAGGAGGCAGAGCCTTTCCACGTGGTTTTCCGTCTCCTTCCTCCTCAGCAGCTTTTCAAAGGCTCTAAAAATAAACTTCCCTCCCGCCCGGGGCGGTGTGAGCACAGCCAAGGTTTCCCTGGAAAGCTCAGTGGGTGCCAGGTGCCCTTTTGGGGGGCGCAGAGCAGCTTTTGGGTGGCTCAATTTTAGTGTTTTCCCCGGTTTTTGCTCCTCAAGCTCTCCCTTTACCCCCCCTAACGCTGTTTAGATCCATGTGGTGCAAAGAGGCTCCGGGCTGGTTTGGCCTGGAGGAAAGAAAACAGCTCCAGGAGTCAAAATACGACCTTGGGTTTGTTCAGGCCCTTACACTTCACCTCTTCCTTCGGGAATTGTTTTCTCTGGATCTCCTCAGGACACGGGGGGTGGGTTGGGCACCCCTGGGACTGGGGGAGGAGGGGGGGTCAGGGTGAAAATCAGCCTCACCTGCCGAGCAGGAGGGCGAAGCTGGAGGGTGCAGGGTGGGATTATCCCCCCTCTCCAATCCCTCCGTGTGTGCCAGAGACACGCTTTTCCATGCTTGGGTTATCCCAGCTGCAGAGCGGAGATAACAGGCCTGGGGACAACAGGGCCAGGTGGAGGGATGTCCCCAGAGGGGACCCTGGGGGGCTGTGATAGATGGCTTGTGGCTTGGGGGGCACAACAAAGCACCATCCTGCTTTTTTGGCGTGGAAAACCCCTGGAACGCTGCCAAGCACTCGGGGGTGGGGGGTGGGGGGGGAGAGGTCGAAAAGAAGTTTTACAAAATTTTTATTTATAAATAAAACCATAAAATTACCAGTAGTTTACATCAGTCACCAGAAATAACATCAAAAAAAACAAACAAACCCCGAACGAAAAAACAAAACAAAACAAAACAAAACAAAACCTGCAGAAAAATAATTCTCTGTACAGGCTGAGGCCGGGCAGGAGCCCCCCCCCGGGTTGGCTCCCACCTGGAATGACACACCTGGAATGCGGACGGGCACACACAGCGTTGTGCAAAGGCAGCACGTCGAGGCCTCTGGGCCATCACATCATAGAGCAGGGGCTGGGAGAGGGGACATGGGGCTGGGAGGGGGGACACGGGGCTGGGAGAGGGGATATGGGTCTGGGAAGGGGGACATGGGGCTGGGACAGGGGGATATGGAGCTGGGAGGGGGGACACGGGGCTGGGAGAGGGGATATGGGTCTGGGAAGGGGGACATGGGGCTGGGACAGGGGGATATGGAGCTGGGAGGGGGGACACGGGGCTGGGAGAGGGGGATATGGGGCTGGGGGACAGGGGCGGTGCCTCCAAGGCCAGCGGGAGCAGGAGCAGGGCGTTGGGAAGGCAGGGAAGGGCTCTGCTCCCCTGGGTTTGGCTCTGGGGACGCTCCCGGTCGCTCCGGGGTGGGAGAGGGGGGTGCAGAGCCCCCAGTGCTTGGGGCCATGGCTTGGGGGATGCACTGAATCCCTTCTGGCCTCGAAGCTGGAGCCATCCCAGCTCCAGAGCATCCCTGGGCAGGGCTGGGCAGAGGCTGGACCCGGCGTGGCCCCGATTTACAGCCACGGGGATCTGAGGTTGGCTTTTCTCCGGCGGGGCCGTGGATGAGGGGTGGGGTGGACGCCCAGCCAGGATAACTGGGGCAATGCACTTGGGGGTGCTCGGGGCCAGGTGCAGAAGGCACAGACTGGTTTCTGTGTGTCGCTTTTCCAGGCTGGAATGGTGTGAGGGACGTTGGGTTCTGCTGCTCATGAAGCCCTTGGCCCGATCTGTGGCTTTGGGGTTTGTGCAAGACCTGCCCCAAAACCCCCTGGGCTGGGGCAGCGGGTGAACAGACACCCTGCAGTAAAAAAACATCATTGCACTGGCACAGAGGGGGCCTGGCTGGAGATCTCCACCCTGGGAAGCTGGATCCAGGCTGGTTCCCTCCCTCCTGGCCCCGCTGAGCCACAGGGGACACGGGAGTCACCTCTGGTGACCTTCAGTGGAGCCTCATTATCCACTTGCTGGTGGCAGGAGGAAATTTTTAAGAGCTGGGGTAGAAAACAAAGTGAAAGTGTGGGGGGTTTTTTTGGGGGGTTTCTTTTAACCAGCTCCTCTTGATGGGATCCCGTGGATGTAAGGACACAGCAGCAGATAAGGCAGTGTGGGGGGGCTGTGGGGTGAACACAACCCCGATTCCTTGGTCAGACTGTGGCTGGGACACTTCTCCTAGCTCTGAAATCCAGCTGCTGCCTGGCAGCTGGGGAAAGGGATGCCGAGTCCTCGTCCAGCAGAGCAGGGAGTGCTGGGCTGGCCACGGCTCACCCAGGGATGTGCAGGGGGGTGCAGGGTGGGCTGTGCCCTTCAGTGAACGGGGATTTTGGTGGGTTTTGGCTGTAACCCGCTGGGGGGGTGCAGGTGGGGTCCTTCCTGAGGCACTGCAGCGGCCCGAGGGTGGGAGCAGTGGATGTGCCAGTGGCAGGAGGTGGCTCCGTGGTCCCACAGCGCCCTGGGATTGGCACTGACGGAGAAGGGCGAGGAGGTGTGAGAGCAGCGTGGTGCTTCCTGCAGGGAGCTGGACTGAGTGTGCTGTGGCTGATTCCCTTCAAAGGCAGTGGGAAGGACCGTGGTGTCCCCATTCCCCGGAGTTTTGGTGTCCCCATCCCCGGAGCTGTGCCCTGATCCCTCCGAGCCTGGAGCAGAGCACCCCTCGGGCGCTGTGCATGGACGGGAGTTAATCTGCTGAGTTCCTGTCCCCTGACCACCCCATCGCCGGCTCCTCAGTCCTCCCAGGGGCAGAAGGGGCACTGCCGGGGCGGGGGGAGCTGCTGGCACGTCACCACTGGCACGAGTTGCTTGTTCAGCTCTGTAACACGACAGGCGACGGGGAGCACCGGGGCGGGCAGGGAGCGGGGCCGGGAGCCCCCCGGATAAATACATGGCTCAGCTGGACTGTACAAGGCACGGGCAGCGTGTCCCCCCCGGGAGGGACACCTGCCCCGAGCTGCAGGCAGGGCAGGGCCGGCTCAGATCTCGGTGGCGATGATGTCCTCGTAGGGCACGTCGGCGCCGGGGATCTCCAGCTCGATGGGCTCCTTGCCGTCCTCGCCCGCGGCCAGCTGCTGCAGCATCTTCTCCAGGTTCTGGTTCCTCTTGTACATGTGCAGGTAGCTCTGCTGCAGCTGCTTCTGGTAGTGGATCACCTTCTCCTTCTCCTCCTTCCACGTCTGCCGCTCGTGCTGGAAGCCGGAGGTCATCTGCTCGTTGTTGTCCCGCTCGGCCTCCAGCTCCGCCCGCAGCCTCTCCACCTCGCCCTGCAGGGCTTGGGCCTCCTCCAGCCCCGCACAGGGCCCGGGCCCCTCCCGGGCCTCGCTCAGCTGCTCCCTGAGGACGGCGAGCTCCGTGCGCAGGTCCACGATCTCCTGCTCCAGCAGGTTCACCTTCTCCCGCAGCAGCTCCGACTCGTTCTTCTTGCGCTGCAGCTCGTTCTCGCACACCTCCAGCTCCATGGCCTTGGTGCGCAGGGACACCTCCAGGTCCTGGGTCTTCATCTCCAGCCCTTCCATCTTCGCCCTCACCTCCTTCAGCTGCGCCTTCAGGCCGAGGATCTCGGTGGTCTTGGTGTTGAGCTCCGTCTGGGACTCCTTCAGCTGCTGCTTCAGCAGGGAGATCTCCCCGGATTTCTGGCACACCTGCGGGCAGGGATGGAGAGCCTGAGTTGGGGGACAGTGCCCCGTGTGAGCCACACGGGGCACAACCTGTGCCAGGGCCTCCCCACCCTCCCAGGGAAGGATTTCTCCCTCATATCCAATCTAAACCTCAGCTGGGGCTCAGCGTGTGGAGACCCCGAACTGCAGTTATTTCTCTTGACTTAGAATTAATTTAATTATGATGATTAGTTTTAATTAATATTAAAAAATAATTATTCATAAACTTCGGGATTTTCATCAGTTTAAGGCTCTTTGTTCAGCAATACCCAACGAGTGAGTAAATTAGGCTCAAGCAGGGAGTGGAAGGTTTTACTGCTCTCTAACAAATGGCCGTGGCAAGTCCAAGTAGTTCCTATTTCCACGTGGGAAGGCAGCTTTACTGCTCCTCTGGGGCAGGCAGCTGGAAAACCCTGTGCTGGAGGCTGGAAATGCCAGGTTATTTTAATGACTGAGTGTTTTTATGCACTGGCTGTTCCCGTGGATGATGGGAAGGGCTGAGGGGTTAAGAGGGGCGGTGAGAGCCTCAATTACAGCTCACAGAACTCCTTGGGTTTAACATCCACATCCCACAGCCCTGCACCCCCCGTGGTGCTGCTGGGAGGCAGGAATGGAGGTGGAGAAGGGCTCCATCTATTGCTGCTGCCGGAGCTGCCCCATTCCACACTCACACTCTGCTCTGGGCACCCTCAGCCCCAGGTTTGGTGCCCCGGTGCCACTCACCTCCCACTGCGTCTCCTCCAGCGCCGGGGCGAAGCTGGTCTTCTCCTTCTCGTAGGACCTCAGCTTGGTCTCCAGCAGGTTCTGCTCCTTCATGAGTTTCTCCAGCTCCTCCCGGAGCTGCTGCTTCTCCTGCTGCAGCTGGAAGACCTGGAGGTGAAGGACCTGCTGCGTGCGCTGCGTTTTCTGCGAGGTCTGCTTGAGTTTGCTGTTGCACTTCTGCTTGAGGCCCTCCAGCTCCTCCTTGCAGCGCCGCTGCTTCTCCTCATAGGCCTGGCAGGAGCTGATTTCCTTCTCCTCGAAGCTCGACTGAAGCTCCTGCAGCTCCCCCTCCCTCTCCAGCAGCTTCTGCTCCAGCTCCTGGATGGTGGACTCGTCGGTGGAGATGGGCGAGCGGACGCAGGCGGTTTTCTCCGCGGCTCCGTGGTGGTGGTGAGGGGCTTTGCCGGGGTTCAGGATCTTGTTGCCCCCGTCGGAGAAGGACATGGCCTTGAGGCTCATCATGTTGCTGTCCTGGATGATGGCACACTGCAGGATGTTGTGGGCAGAGCCCCCGAAGCGGCTGATGGGGCCCATGGGGGTGACGAGGGGGTCGAGCTGGTAACTGCTGCTGGTGCTGTGGGTGGGGAGGCTGGACATGGAGTTCCTGCCCGAGTCAGACAGACCCCCCGAGCACAGCACGGGCTTCAGCTCCTGCTCCTTGGCTTTCTCCGGGGGGTGCAGGGGCGGGGGGAGGTGCCCCCCGCTCTCGGGGGAGGAGGAGGAGTGCAGGATGGCCCCCGAGCGCGGCAGCACCGGCTTGAAGGCGGTGGGACGGGCAGGAGGCTTGTCCACACCCTGGGGGAGAGCAGAGCCCGTCAGCACAGACCCAAACCATCAGCACAGACCCAAACCATCAGCACAGACCCAAACAATGCCGTCTGTCCCCCCCTAACACCTTCTGCCCCCAGGGACGAGACCCCCATGGTGGGACAGCTCCGCTCTCCCTCGAGGGACAAAAGCTCGGGAAGATGCCGATGGGTGAAAGTGCCTCTGCTGGGAGATGAAGGGGGTGTGTGGGAATTAAAGGGTCTGTGTGCCTTGGATCACATGGCACGATTTTGGATCGTGTTGCTGAGCCCAGTCCCCGAAAGCCGAGGGTGGCACAGTGCCCCCAGCACCTCCCTGCTGCCCCTCTCCTCCTGCTTCCCACCCCAAACTGATCTCATGGACCACAGCCAGGACAGCCCTGCCGTGGGACCTGCACCCCCTCCGAGGATGGATGGGGCCCAGTGGGGCACCCCCCACTCCCAGGGCCACCATTCCCCCCACTAACCACTTCCAGCTGGCTGGGGAAGGGCAGCAGCTTCTGCGGCGTGGGCGTCCCGAAGTCGATGCTGCTGCCGCCGGCCTGGCCCAGCTCCCCTCCGGCCAGGGAGGTGTAGTCCCGGTGGGAGCCGTGGGACTTCTGGCTGACCTTGATGTAGAAGAAGTCCTCATTCTTGCTGCTTTTGGAGCCGGACTTGTGCCCGGAGTCCTGGGAGAAGCCGAAGCGGAGCAGCCCGTCCGAGTAGCGGTTGAGCTTCTTGAGGTGGGAGGGCTTGCGGAGGCGGTAGTGGGAGGCGCGGCAGTGCTTGCTGTGCAGGCTGTGCCCGGAGATGAGGCTGCTCACGCTGCCCATGCTGGTCCTGGCAGGGGCAGGGCCCGGCTGAGCTCATAGCAAAGCCGGCGGCGGGTCTGGGGACACAGAGGCAGCGGGGTCAGGAGCGGCCACGGGAGCGGGGGGTGATGCTACAAAGGTGGGGTTTGGGTGAGAGGGGACACCGAGGGCAGAGCTCAGCGGGGGCAGCTCCAATCTCTGCTCTGAGTGAGCAGCAACAGCACCCTGGAAGGGCTGGAGCTGTGCCAGGGCAGGGTCAGGCTGGATCTCAGGGAAAGGTTCTTCCCCCAGAGGGTGGTGGGGCACTGCCCAGGCTCCCCAGGGTTTGGTCACAGCCCCCCCAAACCTGCCAGACCTCAAGGAGTGTTTGGACAACGCTCTCAGCACAGGGTGGGATTGTTGGGGTGTCTGTGCAGGGCCAGGAGTTGGTCTCTGATCCTTGTGGGTCCCTTCCAGCTCAGGATATTCCACAATTCTGCCCTAAGCACACCTCTCAGGCACAGCTGGGCACATGCCAGTGCTGACAGGGTTTGTGCCGAGGGCACCTCTGTGCACATCTCCCCTGTGTGCCCAGGAGTCTGTGCAGATGGACCAGCTGCCCCTCAGGCATGTGAAGGGACAGGAATGTTTGCTGAGGCTCACCCACCCCACTCCCAGCCCCGTGGGAAGAAGGGTGGCACCCAGGGAAGAGCAGGACTTTTCCCTGAGCCCAGGGATGGCTCCAGGACCCTCCCACGAGTTGCCCGAGTCACCCAGGCCACAACTCCTGACCGGCCAGGGGCATCCTGCCCAACGCCCAGGGGGCTTGTCAGGAGCTGCAGGTTACAGCAGGAGGGCTCTCTACAGGAGTCTCCAAAATGACAAGAGGAGGAAAAGGGGTTTGTAGTGATTTTTAGGTGCCTAAGAGGCATAATTTCAGCGAGCACCCTTGGCTCCTGCTTTTTGCACGTGATGGACCTCATCTCCTGCCAACCAGCCGCAGTCACAACCCTCTCCTGCACCAGCCTGTGCCCTCTGATTCTCCAGTTTTCAGTGCCCCTCTTAACCTGCCTGAAAAGGGAAGCTGTGAGGTTTAATTACACTTAATGTCTGTGCAGCACTTCAGAGGAGGAGAGGCCTCGTGTGTGTGCTGAGTGCTGTGAGGAGGGCTCAGAGGGATGTGGGGCTCTGTGCTCGCTCTCTCTGCTGGGGGGGGAAAAGATGTAGAAAATAAACCCCCAGCTCCTGGTGGCCTTTGTGGCTCTTGGCTCCCAGAGCCAGGGCTCTAATGGAGATCCACCTTCCATCCAGGTAATTAGGGGGAGAAAGGGGGAAAGCACGTAATCCAAATGAGTTAAATCCTGTTGGCACAGGATGAGCAGAGAGGAGACATTTCTGCTCCTTTGGAACAGTTCAAAGCTCCTGGTGTTGGCACTGTGTGATCCAGCTCTTCTCCAGAGCTACCCCAGGCCCAGCTCCCATCACCCAAACAAGAATCCTGGGGGTTCAGAGTGTCCCCTGGCAGTGGGACAGGGTTGGGTGGTGGAGGGGGTGTGCCAGGGCGTCCTCATCCTCCAGCTCCAGGCAGTCACTCCTTGTGTGGAAACACAAGTGTTTCCCACTCTTGGATATGTCCTGCCTTACACCTGCTCCAGTGCCAGCCCCTCTGCATCCCAAAAACAGGGCAACACCGACCTGTGCCCACCCCTCAGCTTCAGCTGCTTCCTTTTCTCCACGCCCCGAGGACCCAGATT
Organism: Lepidothrix coronata; assembly: GCF_001604755.1. Taxonomy (NCBI): domain Eukaryota; kingdom Metazoa; phylum Chordata; class Aves; order Passeriformes; family Pipridae; genus Lepidothrix; species Lepidothrix coronata. The sequence goes on from NW_016690377.1 coordinate 1,473,870, forward strand.
GATTAAGTATCCAAGGAAAGTCCTGGAGAGGCAGATGATACCATTCTAATCCCTAAATCCATTTTGGGGGGATTAGGAGGAGTAAGTAAGAACCGAGGCCTGAGCTGCTGCCGGGATGCTGATGTGTGAGAGGTGATAAACGACTTTGGGCTTCCCTCACTCGTGCAGGGGAAGAGGCAGAGAGGGCAGGGAGGGGCAGGAATCGCTGCAGGGGAGGGGATCATTGGCACAGGAGGCAGTAGAGCTGCCAGCTGCGGTGACAGCAACCCCAGGCAGGGCTCAACACGTGCCAGGGAGCAGCCCTGGTGTGCCGACACATATTTTACACCCGGGTGTATTTACAGGCACCTATGGCAGAGGTGGTGGTGGGGGGGAGGTTTGATCCCTTAAACCAGAGGTTTCAGGCTGCGTGGAGCTGCTGCTCCAGGGATTCCAGGCTCTCTGTCCCCTCGGACAGATGTGCCCTTGGGTTTTTGGGTGCCTGCAGGAGAAGGGAGAAATGCGGGGAGGGAGAGCTGGGACTTTCCAGCCTCTTGGCAGGAGGTGTTTCAATCAATCCCAGCCCTCCCACACACGCCTGAGAGGGTTGGGCACCTCTTTTTCTTCTCCTTCCCCCTTCCCACTTAAAAATGAACACTTTGAAAGCCGTGGAGGAGTTGGAATTCATGGGCTGCAGGAAGGGGAAGGCTCTGGAGGCAGCACAAGCTCCCGCTCCAGCTTTTGGGGGACCTCTAAAAGGGGGACCAGACTTGTCCCCCCTCCTTGTGCAGCCTCACATTGGCATCTTCCCTGCATCACATCCAGTGACCGTGTGGCTCCACAGGGAGCCAGATCAGTTTGCTGAGCCAACCCACACCCAGTCATTCCGTGCACACAGGTATATTTGGCTGTGTGGATGCATATGTGTATTTTTAAGGGGTTTACAAGCTCGGCAACAGGCACGGTTGGGTCGGGTCAGGCTTTGCTGCAAAGTGTAAAACGGGGTTGGGGGTAAAAAATGAAAAGTAAGCGATACTGAGAGTGCAGGCAATGAAAACGGGGGTGCCCCAGCCCGGGCACTGTGGTGGCAATGTCACCGTACCAGCCTGGCTCTGTCCCCAAAGCCAAACGCTGCAGCCCCCCAGGCTCAGGGCTCTCGGCGCTAAATGTGATTACCCCGAGCTGCGATTTGCCCCGTCACTCATCAATTAGCGTCACTCATCAATTAGCGTCACTCATCAATTAGCGGGGAGAGAAAGCCACAAAAGACACGAGCCTTCCCCTCCCGCTCAGCAAACGAGCCCCTCCAGGCTCTTTTGTCGGCGCCGCGGTGGGGAGGGGGCCGGGGGGGCGTCAGCACGAGCCCGGACCCCCAAAGCAGTGTCTGTGCTCCCCCCAAAGCAGTGTCTGTGCTCCGCGGCCCTTCAGGGGCTGTGAACAAAACCCCTGAATCCCGGAACCACACAACAGTCAGGCTGGGAGGGGAGCTCTGCAGGTCACCCACCCCCCAGGTGAAGTGGGGAGGTGTGGGGGGGGTCCCGCGGTGCTCCTGGGGGGACAGACCCCCGCAACAAACACTCAGGCAGTGTGGGCTAAACCCACGGGATCGGGGCTGAGCACGTGGATGCTCCCACTCCTGCCTGTGCAGGAAGAGGGGGGAAAGAATGAATGGCATCTCATCATCCCAGTCATGCCTTCCCTGCACGTGGGAGAGCAGCTCCTTCCCGTCGCCTCCTTCCTCAATGGGCTGCAGGAATTTAATCTTATCTCCTTCCCAGCAGGCTTTCTTTGAGGCTTTTCCCTCTCCCCTGCAGAGTTCCCTGCTGTGCAGGCAGCAGCTTTCCCTCCACCTTCCCCGACAGGTCACCCTCGCAAAAGAGCCTTCGTTTCCTCCCGGGCTCTGCGGTGTCACTTCGCTCCCTGCTGATCGTGTTCTTCCCTGTTCCCTCTTTCAGAACGCCAAAGCTTCCTTCTTCCCTGCAATCTCTCGCCCACTCTTTTTCCCCTCTCGAATTATTATTCATCCTTTCTGTGCAGATGCTCCCACACATTTGGGTGTTTGTTGGGAGAGGCACAGATAACACAGGGAGCAGCTGCCAGGAGCCCGGCTCCGGGATCAGCCTCCTTCCTCTTTCCCTCTATCGCTGCCGGTGATGTGCCCCCGTTTCACGCGGTGATTCGGGTCTCTCAGGCACCAGGAATGCGGCCCTGGGGGGAAATGTGGGCATTTCTCTGGCGAAAAGCCCCGCACGTGCCCCGTGGAGCATCGGACTGATGCTTTGAGTCCAACCTGGGCTGTGTGAGCATCTGCCCGTCCCCGCTCCAGCTCCTGCCTGCCCTCCCCGTGCCCAGCTGGAGCCAGGCTCTCCAAAACCTGCTCATTTCGGTCTCCAAAGAAATGGCAGCAATAAGGGCTTGGAGAGCGCCGACCTTGCCCCCTCCTCGTAATGTTCCCCCCTCCCCGCGCTAATGGGGAGCAATTCAGAGTCTGCCCGGGCAGGCGCCAGCCCGCGGTGCTCAATTGTGGCTCGGGGCCCCACGACAAGGCTCCCATTCACCGAGGGCCCTCTCCTTCATTGTAATTCATCGGGATCGGTTTGATGGCAGGCGGGCAGTGAATGGAGCACAAAGCGCGCACCATGTGTTCCGCCCCGATCTGCCAGCGGCCGAGGGGCGACACTCGACAGGAAGAATAAACCAGCCTCAATTACTGTTACATCCACTCTAATAGCCCGGGAGTCCATCACACTTAATGTTGTTTCAATGAACAGCGAGAGAATTCACACCCCCCGCCTGGCGCTTGTTTGTTAGAGGAGCCGCCGCTGCCTTTGGCAGGGGGTCGGGTGGGCTTCGTGCCAGCGCGGCGGTCCCGGACCGTGCCGAGGCCCTGCCAGTGCGCCCTGCCAGCTGGTCATCCTGCTGCAGGCCCTGCAGGCGAAGGTGCAACCGCTCAATGGGGGAAAAAAAGGCGAAAAAAGGCAATTTGCCTCCGTTTTGAAGCCCCTCGGCAGCACCGAGCGCTGCCTCCTTGCACCCGGTTCCTGTGGGAGGGTGGCTCAGGCCAAGGGCATTTGTGTCACCCTTCCTCCTGCTGGAAAAGCCAGGGATCAGCGCTGAATCCAGCATCAGCTTTGGGAAGGGCTTGGAGGAGCTGCGGGCACTTCCCTTCCCTGCGTGGAGCGACGGAGGCCCCGCTCCTACCCAGGGATGTGCCAACAAGTGGCTTTGCTGGGAGAGCAGGGTGAAATCATCCCTGAGAGGATGTAGGTGGGACTGTTTGGGGAAGCCAGTCCTGGAACGAGAGGAATTTCTCAAATTAACAGTGAATCACGTTGGCAGGGCGAGCTCTGAGGGTCTGGGCTCCACACCCGCCGTGCTGTTCCCACTTCCACACTGCTCTCACTGCCCCCCGTGGGGCTGAGCAGGGAGAGGCTCCTGTCCCTGCCCGGGGACGACTGCTCAACCCTCAGAAACCTGGTGTCAGCAGAGTCCTGTGACTCCCAACACCTGCGTTTCTGCAGAGCCTCGTGTTTCCTCCGCAGCAAACGCTGCCCGGGCAGCTGTTCTGAGCAAACACACGGGCTGGAAGAGGGGTGGATTATTATTCCTTCTGTCCCACAGCCCGAGAGGGATGTAGAAGTGAGACAAACCTTGTTGCTGGTGGCTGAAAGGTCACAACCACAGCCAGCAGCTGTTTATTCCCAGAAGCCAGTGGGGAGTTCCAGCCCATGGGGAAGTCACGGCTGGGCTGGGGAGGTGTAACCGCCTGGAGCTGTGTCAGGGCAGGGGCAGGTTGGATATTTGGGAAAGGTTCTTCCCCCAGAGGGTGGTTGGGCACTGAACAGGCTCCCCGGGGTTTGGGCACGGCCCCCCAAACCTGCCAGAGCTCCAGGAGGGTTTGGAAAACGCTCTGAGGGACAGGGTGGGGCTGCTGGGTGTCTGTGCAGGGCCAGGAGCTGGACTCTGATTCTTTTGAGTTCCTCCCAGCTCAGGGCATTTTGTGATTCTCTGAACTGATCCTCAGGCTCGAAATGTCACCCAGCAGTGTGGTGATGGGGGACACAACATCATCCCCTGCCCCTCCTGCTCCCACCTGCCAGCCCAGCCAGCGGTCAGAGCTGGACTGGTGCCACTGCCGGGCTGTTTGGGAAGCTGCTGCTCCCTGCCCAGCCCACTGGAGGCTGTCCAGTGTGAGCATCACTTCCTGAGCCAGCCCAGTGTGTCTGTGCTCGCAGCAAGGAGGGATTTCTGGAGCTGAAAGGCCTCAGCTCTCCCCAGAGAGCTGCAGTTTGGATTAAACAGCTCCAGGGGCAAGGAAACCCAAGCACTGTGAGGAGCTGGGCTTCAGACCCCCCAGCCCCTCCCCTGCTGCCCCTGTCTGACCTCGGACAGGGGCTGTTCCCACGGGCATCGCTGGGTGCAGGCACAGCATCAGCAGGGAACAGTGGGAATATCCCGGGAGCCTGGTCCTCCCTGTTATATCCACCTTGGCTTGGTCTGCAGCTCTTCTTTACTCTCCTGACACCCCTCATTTCTGCAGGTCACCCTCAGTCCTACCTGTGGCATTCCCAGCTCCCTGCTCAGCCCAGAGCCCAAGTGCTTTCCCCCTCTGTTTTAGGTTAAATTAACTCCAGGGCCCTCCAGAGCTCCCAACCACATGCCAAACCCTACCTGTGCCACCCAGACCTCCCCAGTTTTATTCCCACCCCTGCCAGCAGCCTCCTGTCACAGGGATTTTGGAGCTCATCAGTGATTCAACGGCACCCACACGAGTCATATCAGTCATGCTCCGGGGACAAAGGAAACACTTGTATGAGACATAGTTAAATATTCCTGGGGTGGAGAGAAAGATCTTTTCAGCTTAGCTAATTCCTCCCAGCATCTGGCTTTTCCCACTAATGAGCAACTAATACTGCAATTAAAGCCCTGCTAATTGGGAACTCAGAAATGCCGCTCCTGCTCCCTCCTGCTTTTGTCTTTTTGCAGGTTCGGGGTCTGGCCGGGCACACCTGGGTGGTGACACTGCCACCAGGGAGCGGCCACCACCTCCTCGCTGGTGAATTCACTCCCCTCCCACGCCGGGAACCAGCAGATCCACGGGGGAACAGCCACAGCACCCAGCGGGGCAGGACCCCCTCTGCTGACAGGGGAGGGTTTTTTTGGGGGGGAGAGGCGACACCTCCCAGCAGGTCCCACCCGGGGTGGCCCATCCCTGCGAGGCAGCAGGTGCAGGGGGCCGGGTTTGGTTATTTTGGGAGCCGTCTGGGGCTGGCAGGTGGTGCCGGGGTGGGCGACAGCTGAGCTCGGAGCCGCCGGGCCCCTCCTCGCGCATCCATTTCCCACCTCGCACCACACAATCTGCCAGGGCTGGGCACCCAAAAACCCTGCCTGCTGGGGGGCTTTGGGCAGCTCAGGGGCTCTCTGTGCATCCCCTCCTGGGCCCTGTGATTGCTGCCTGTGCAGCCCCAGCAGCCCGGTGCTGTTGGGTTTGGTGTTGGGTTTGCCTCCCCTGCACCTCCCCCGGGGTCCAGCTGATGGAAGGGCTTTGTTCTGTGCGGCTAAAAATAGCCAGGACTCGGTGTAACTCGAGATGAGCCCCAAATACTTCTCCTCCCAGCTCTGCTGCTTCCACGGGCTCCGCACGTGTCTTCTTCCATCCCTCTAATCACGGGTGAAACGAGGGCCAGAGAGCGTTTCCTCCGGGTTATGACAAGATGGGAGCACCAAGGGATCCTTCCACAAGCCACCAACCTCCCCAGGCACCAAGAAACACCTGGGCTAAGGCCCTTTCTGCTGCAAAACCCCCCCAAGATCACACAGGGGAGAAAAGCATCCTCTCCACGCTCAGGGAAAATTTAGAAGCGGTGCCGCAGGCTGCCATGGAGACAGGGCTCTGTTTGCAATCCTCCTGCTTTTTATTGTCTCTCCCCCTCTCCCAGGCTGCTGAAAAGCAGCCAGGAGCAGGGCTGGCATTGCCCCCCATGCTCCTGGTGGCCACACTGCCCAGCCCACCTTCCCTGGCTGCCCAGCTGGGTCCCCTCTCTGCTCCCTCACCTCCTCCAGGTGCCACTTTTGGCACCTCCCTGCTGCCTCTGGGGGACCATAAAGCGGGTTTCTCTCAGCCTTGTTGGGTTCAGGGGCACCAGGAGCCCTGCCAGGGTGCCCAGCCCTGCTCTCCCTCGCTCTGGGGATGGCCAGGGAGGGGAGGACATGAACAGCCAGGGGCTGGGCTGGGGCATGTTCCTGAAATCACAGGCTGGAGACTGTCTGAGAAACAGGAGGGGAAATAACTGGCCCTGGCAGCAGCTGAAACCCCTCAATCCCTGTCCTTACCCTTAGGAAAACCGGGAGTATCAGAGGAAGAACTTCTCTGGGCTAGGAACTAAGGATCTTCCAGCAAACTAACCTCTGTGTCAAATCTAGGCTTGACTTCACAGAGCTGAGCTCCAAACCTGAGCTGTGATTATTTCTGTGCTGCCCTTCCCCGTTTGTGATACCAGTTACACCCTGGATTTGTCCAAATGTGGGTATTTTCCTCCCCTGCCTGATGCTCAGTGAGGTGGGAGCTGAGAAAAGGCAACTTCTGCAATCTCAGGCCTTGCTGCAAAAGCATCTGCTGCTGCTGTCCCCTCACCCTTCAGCTCCCTCTCTTGTTTCCCAGGCTGTTACCTCCCTATCCCTGCTCTGCTTCAATGCAGCAGCAGCAGCAGAAGGGGGAAAAAAACCCCAAAAAACAACAAGACAAATTCAGTTCTCGCTTCCTATTTTCCTCCTCCTCTATTTTTCAGACTTGGCCCGTTGGTGAAAACCACCCCTTTAATGCCTGGCTGCCAAATAGAGCAATTCTCTCAACAGAGAAATGTACATCAAAGTTGCAAGGAATATTCAATTAACCTTTAAAGGAGATCATCCCTAACTGGCTTAGAGAGACGTCGCTAAATTGTTTAAAAAAGCTAAACACAGGCACTTGGGTTTCGGAGGAGCAGGTCTGTGGAGACAGTCCTGGCTGCTGGCTCGCTGAAAAAAAAAAAAGGGCAATTAAATATCTAAATGTTCTTTCCAACTGGCATCCTGAGCTAGAACCTCTGACAGGGCTATCTTTGCTTAGGCAAGTGGCCAAATCCACGGCTCTGCATCTAGGAAACGTGGAATAACTGAGAGAACAGCGATGGCAACAGCTCCTGGGATCTCTGGAGGGACGTCTGGGAGGCTTTTGCTTTTCCAGGGAGAGGGCAGAAAGCTCCCCTCCAGCTCTCAGAGCCGAGCACTGCCAGTGCCCAATGGGGAGGGATGCTCCATCCTCCACAAGTCAGAGGCTCAGGGGATGAGGCTCTTCTGTAAATCATTAAAAATCCTCTTATCTGGGAGCCTGCACAGGCATTGCTACCCTCTGCTGGAGGGAGCTGCTTCCTCAGAGGCCTCGTGCTGCCACGAGGAGATAAAGGCAGATCTTTTAGCCCAGGGGGAAAACTCCTGCCTGTGAGGAAGAAGAAGGACAGGCTGGGGATGCTGCTGAGAGGAGCCAGCGAAGGGCTGGCAGGAGGCAGCAGAAGCCCCAGCACAGCTTGTGCAGCCCCTGCCCCTGGATTTGCCTCCCCAAACCCGGGCGGTGGCCACCTCTGAGCACACTCAGCACTTCCCACGAAGGATTTGGGAATTGTTCACCCAGCTGAGCCTTCCTGCTCCTGGCGGGGCTCCTCTCCATGAGCAAACAACCCCCGTGCAGGAGTCTCTGCGAGCCACGTGCCAGATCTTTGTGCATTCCCGGCTATTTTTAACTAATCCCTGATGGAAACTGTCTGCTGAGGTCCTGCCACTGCTGCCCTCCCTGCTCTGGTGTCTCCTCCCTGCATCCTGCCCCTTCCACAGCTCCTGCACCTCCGCATCTCCCGGGAAAAAGCCACAGCAGCAAACCCAGGGGCAGCTGGCAAACACGGAACACCAAGGAAACGAGGCAGGGGGGTGGATTTAAAGACCTCCCAAGAGAAAGAAATACTTAAAAACACGCAAGTCAGGGCTTAGGGGGGAGACTGGGGGGGAAAAAAACCTCCGAGTTTCCTGTCAGGGTGAAGTGCTGGAGGATTAAGGTCCCACGGCTCGGGGTGCAGGGCATGGGTGGCACTCGTGGCTCCGTTATGGAGCCGTGCTGGGCCATGGTCCTGTCTCTGCCAGCCTGGGCTGCTTTAGGAGCAGTTCTAGCAGCAGTTTTAGCACCAGTTTTAGCAGCAGTTTCCCGGAATAGCCGCAGTGCTACTACGTTTTCACACTTGTCCACGCAGCACCTTGTACCACAGGCACTGAGCTCCGTCCGTGGGTGACTGAGTGTCCCCGGGAGGGACCCTGGAGCTCAGCTCTGGCTGCCAGAGCTGTTTCTCAGTGGTCTCAAGGAGAGCAGGTCAATGATCCGGGGTTTTGCTGCCTGTTGCACCCGGAGTGGCCTCTTTGCCCACCCCTGCGTGCTGCACATGCCTCACCTGAGGCTCACCTGAGCATGACTGGACCTGCCCACCGCAAAACAGAGGCTCCCAGAGAGGGGCAAAACAGTGATTTAGGGCTGAGGACACACCAGCAGAGCAAGGGAGGCGCGGGATGGGGGAGCATCCCCATCCCTGCTCCGGGGCCAGCACAGACCCCCCCCTCCTTCTGCCCAAACCCGAGGTGGGGAAGGGTCTGCCCTGCACACCCTGGGCACGGGACTCCTGCCCTGGAAACCCCTGTGCCCGCCTCGGTGGCTCGCAGAGGAGCCTGGCTTTCCCGGAGCTCTCGTTTTTCCTGCCCAAGCCTCGCATCCCTTCGCCTCCCACCCGCTGCCAGCGCCGCCTGCCAGGGAAGAGTGACTAAGGGGCGGGTGGGAGGGAACGGCTCGAGCCCGATTTAGCAGCCTGCGGTGCCGAGGGCAGCCAGAGGGCCACGGGCACGGCCGGGGGGGCTCCGAGGGCGGGGGGGCTCGGCCGCGGGAGCCCGGAGCATCCCCGGAGCATCCCCGGAGCATCCCCGGAGCATCCCCGGAGCCGGCGCTCGCGTCCCCGAGGGCGCTTCGGCAGCTGCCACGAATTGCCCCCCCAGGGCTGATCGCGCCGAGGGTTTTGCGCTTCCAAGCCCTTTGTCCCGCCGATTAGTGCCCCCGGTGATTAATTGCGCGGGCAGGGCGGCTCTCAGGGGGCTCTGCAGCCCCCGGGAAAGCCTGGCAGGGGGTGTAGGGGTGAGCTGGGCACACGGGGGGGAGCTGTGTGATGGTGTGTGACAGGGCACAGCCAGGCTGGCGTGGGAGGCTGGGACCAGGCGAGGAGCAGCCGGACGGGCTCTGCCCTGGCAGGGATTTCAAAGGGAGGTTAATCAGTGTCTGGAGCGATGGGAGATAGTGGAGGCTCACGAGGAGTTTCTCCCCGGCTCATATTCCACTTGCCGCAGCCTCCAGTGCGGAAAACAGGCTCTGGGGAGGGAATTTGGACAGCCATGGAAACGCAGGCCTGCCTGGGAAAATGGGTCAGGGGCTGGTCCCTCTGAGCACAGCGAGGCACGCGTGGAAGGAGGTCACAGGTCCCACTTGTGAGCACCAGAGAGAGAAAGAGAAATCCCCAGGGCTGCTCTGCCGGGGCAGGAGGTGCCCAGGGAGGGCTCGGCACTGCTGGAAGGAGCTGACACGGGGGCCAGGGGGGTGCTGGCAGAACGGGACAGGGGAAGGCAAATGCAAACTGCCCGGGGAGAAAGGGATGTGCAGCAGGGACGTGGTGGTACCAGGTAGGGGGTGTGTGGGCATACCTGGGTGGGAGCTGTCAGGGCTCCACCAGAGTCCTGGGCCCGCTGGTCCCACTCGTGTGGGACCCTCCTGCCGCACCCCTGGGGACCCGCCCTGTGGCCACAGACCCCTGAAGCACGAGAGAAAGCGAGGTGATCTCTGCAGAGCCCAGACAGGTGTCTGGCCTGTTCGGACAGACAGCAGGACGGACACTCCTCAGCCGGCTGAGCAAGGACAGGAGCGCCGCGAGCCGAGCCCGGGACCCGTCCCCGCGCTTGGTCCCCGCTGGATTCGCTGGGCCGTGCAGCTCTGGCGCTGAAGGCAGAGCGTCAGCGGGGTGAGCAGCGACAGCCCGGAGCTGACTCCTGCCACAGCCGTGGCAGCTCTCCAGCGCTGCTTTTAAGGGCGAGATTAATCCCCGGCTTTCCCGGAGCCGCGCGGGCACCCCCGGGAGCTGTGCGGGCTCTGCGCGGCACTGACCCCCCCGCCCACGCCTTCACCTGCCTGCGAAAGCAGGCACAGCCCCTGCACGGCGAGGGGACATCGCCGGAGCCAGCGCTGCGCACCCGAGAGAAGGCTGAGCCCCCTCCGGCCATCCCCGTCTGTACCTGGACGATGCCGCATCCAGGCGCAACTGGCATCTCCCACGGAGGTGCCCGATGATGCCCACGCCGGGCACATCCCCTGCGCTGCCTTATCCCCTTCCTTCGCCCCGCGCTGCCCGCACGCCCGCGGGCTCCGGCGGCGAATAATCCCTGCACGGGCGCGCAGCCCCTCTGCCGGGGTGGCTCCGTGCTGATGACAGCAAACCAAAGGCATCCGCTCCTTTCCTTTCCCTTCCCGGGGAGTTTGGGGACGCTGTAACCCGAGGCAGCCCTCACCACCGAGGTGCTGAACACGCAGAATTTTCTCGCTGCCGTGCGAAAAAGAAGTTTTCCAGACTTCAGAGGGAAAGCGAAAAGCCAGAGCCGAGCCCCGGGGGAGCCGCGGGCGGCTCCGGCCGGGCAGGGGGGGATGCGAGCCGGCGATGGGGGCGAGAACAGCCGCCTCCCCGACCCTTCGTGCCCGAACCCCGCGCCCCGTGCCCGGCAGAGGGGCTTGCGGGGCACCCGGGCTGGGGGGTTCACCCCGAAGAGACGCGCCCCGATCGCAGTGCGGGGAGTCCCCCCCCCCGGCGCAGCTCAGCCCCTCCCGGTCCCTCCGGTCCTCCTGGACCCCCATCCCTCTTCCCGGAGCTCCCCCGCACGTCCCGCAGCGCTTCGCCGCCGCCTCCCCCCCCGCTCGTCCCCCTGCCCGGAGCTCCCGGGCACGGTCCCCCCCCTCGGTGCCCCCCGCGCGTCCCCCGTGCCCACCTCGGGTGGCCGCCGTGTCCTGGGCGCGGCGCGGGGCTGCGCGGGGCTCCCGGTGCCGGCCCGGCCGCAGCATCCCCGGCTCGGCGGCGGCGGAGGAGGAGCCTGGGATGGAACCCCGCGCCCCGGGACCGCCCCGGCGCAGCCCCCGCCTTTGTGTGCCGGCCCCCGGCCGCCCCCAGCCCCGCCTCGGTCCCGCGGGGGGGAGAAGGGGGGGTTTGGCCGCTCGTCTGGGGGCAAACGCTGAGGGAGAGAGGAGAGGTGCTGGGGGGTGAGGGGGGAACGCGGGTGGATTTGGGACTGTCCCGGCACTGGGATTGAGTCTGGCGCTTTGGGAAGCCTTTGGGGAATAGAGCCGAGAGCCCGGGGGAAGCTGCCGGCACCGGGAGCCCGCCCGGCCGGGGAAGGTCCGGGCTGAAGTTCCTGTTTTGCTTGATTCGGAGCGAGGACTTGAAACCGAGCCTCCAATATGCCCAGTTGGGGATGAGCAGCGGGGTGTGACCGACACATGCCACAACTAGTCCTCACGGCAAAAATAAGGACACGTTCCCAAGGCCTCTGACCACGGGGAAGGGAGTCGGTGGGGCTGGGAATTGCTGAGGGAATTGCAGACCGGGGGGGGGAGGGGGGGGAAGGATCGGCCTCCTGACCCCTCCTGGCCTCACCTGAGTGCCGATCAGTGCGAGGGATGCTCGGAGGGAAACCCCCGGACATCTCTGCTGAATCCCCTTCCTGCAGGGCACGGGCTGGTCCTGCTTCTTGTAGCCCGAGCAGTTTGTGCTTTGTCCACAGGTAAGGCCCATCCCGCTCGTGCAGGAGTGATTTTTCCAGCATCAGGAGGAACCCGAGCAGGTTTCCCCACACGCCATGACTTTCCCAAGCACGGAGCAGCACCCGGTGCATCCCTCGGTGCTCCCCGGAACCTGGCTGGCGGTGCAGTCACGTTCCCACATCCCTTCCCTCCCTGCACATGTGCCCCTGGGGAGGTCTGTTTGCCTCCCTCTGCCTCACCTGGTCGCTAATCTCTTCCTGCAGGAGGCAGGTTGTGCCGAGTTCGCCCTGGGCGCTGACGCAGCGCTCAGGAATCCGTGGGCAGCTGGAAGCACATCTGGACTTGCCCCGCGCGCGCGGGGCTGCGGGGCCGTGTCCAGCTCAGGTGTGCAGGGCTGTGTCCCGCTCAGGTGTGCGGGGCCGTGTCCCCCTCAGGTGTGCGGGGCTGTGTCCCCCTCAGGTGTGCGGGGCTGTGTCCCCCTCAGGTGTGCGGGGCTGTGTCCCCCTCAGGTGTGCAGGGCTGTGTCCCGCTCAGGTGTGC
>NW_016690377.1:1488384-1510684 GCF_001604755.1 Lepidothrix coronata
TTGCAGGGCCGTGTCCAGCTCAGGTAATGCAGGGCCGTGTCCCCCTCAGGGGTGCGGGGCCGTGTCCAGCTCAGGTATGCAGGGCCGTGTCCAGCTCAGGTAATGCAGGGCCGTGTCCCGCTCAGGTGTGCGGCCAGGAGGGATCCCCCTTCTCCGGGGCTGTGTCCCCCTCAGGTATGCGGCCAGGGGGGATCCCCCGCTCTGCTCAGATCCCCCTCTGAGCCCCGAGCCTGCCCCTGCCAGGAGGGAACGGGGCCGGAAGGACGGGAGCCCCGGCAGGAGCTGGCACAGCACAGCGCGTGTCTGGCGGGAGCGTGGCAGCCGCTCCCTTCCCAAAATCATCCTGGGAGACCAGCCCGGGAGCACACACAGACCCCCTGCGGCAGCACGGGGGTCCAGCAGGACCCCCAGGGACGGGAGGGCCGCAGGCCCTGTGACTAAACCAGTCTCAAACCGTTCAGCTGATGGGCCCCCACGGGGTCTTGGGTGCGTCCCGTGGGTGGTGGGCGCCGGCCTTTGGGGCACGGCTCGAGGAGAGCAGCCTGGGATTTGCTTTGGGAGCCCAGCTGGCCCCCCCCGGACGGGCAGGGGGTACAACCCGAATGCCAGCCCTCGGCTCCCGGTGCCGGGGCGTTTGACACGGAGCAGGGACGGTTCTGCCGGGGTGGAGCCCCGGGAGCACCGAGGCTTGAGCCCGGCACGAACCGCGAGGGCTCTGATTTATGGAGCTGGCGCTGGGCAGACGGGATCCACCCCCCTGCTTTTTTTAATATTGTTTCCTGGCAGCTCCGTTGGTTTCTCTTGCTGATTCGAGCAGCGCTCCCACAATCCCGCGGGCGCCTCGTTGCCTTGAAAGCAGTCAGCTGGAATTTGCTATTTTGGGAGCTAAAAAATGGAAGGGAAGGAGAGGAAGGAGAGAGGGAGAGAGAAAGGGAGAAGGAGAAAGAGGAGGAGGAGATGGGGAGGGAGGAGGAGGAGGAGAGAAAGAGGGAAAGAGAAAGAGAGAGGACGAGGGAGAAGGAGAGAGAAAGAGAGATGGAGATGGAGAGGGAGAAGGAGGAGGAGGAGAAAGCACATTCACGTGAGCACAGAGGAATGGTTGAGCAGGATTCCACTCGAGGGGAAAAGGCACAAAATAACCCCACAGAAATTATGATTCATTTTCGGCCTCGCAGGAGCCTCGTGTTTCTGTAGCTGAGCTGTAACAAAACAAGGCGGCCAAGCCAAGGAGTTTTATTTGTACCAGATGGGCCAGCGGTTGGATCTGCAGCTTTTCAGGAATCCTCTTGACTTTGGGGCAGAGTTTTGCAGCCGGGAGCTCAGGAGTTCAACCATCACGGGGAGGGGGCACAGGGAGGCAGGGGGGGCCCTGCTGTGTCCCTTGGCTGTCCCTGCCGGGCTGGGGGGGATATTCCCACCCCCCCATCCTCGTGCTGGGGTTGAAACTCGTCCTCCCCGGCTCCTCCATCCCGGCGTTCCTTCGTGTCAGAACTCGCCCCGTCTGCAAACGAGTCTGGCGAGGGGGTGTTGCTTCACCTCCCCAGTCACCTGGAAGCTTTCCCAGGGCAAGGGAGCCCCGGAGAGAAACAGGGAAGAACCCTGGTGGAGCTCTGGTTGTTGAGGAGCACAGGCTGTGTGTATCCGGGGGGTGCTCAGGCAGATCCCCACCTGGATCCTGGTTGTGCTTCCAGCTCAGCCCAGCACTTGAATCCCCCCAGAGCTGGGGGCTGGGCTGCCCCTGCAAACACTGCCCTGTCTCCCACCTTCACCAGCAGGGATTAAAAATCCCTCCAGCAAAATCCAACCGAAAAAAACCAAAACAATTTACAACAATCCACTTTTTTTTTTTTTTTTTTTTTTTTTGCACTTTGGCTGCAAACGGGGGGTGAAGCACCAGTGACTTGTTTCCCCCGGAGGAGGTTTGGGCAGAGGAACACCTTCACCCACCTCGCTCACCACGTCTGGCACCTCGGGCTGCTGCTGGGCACGGGCACAGGTAGTGGGGCAGTGACTCAGTCCCTCATCCCTTCCACTTAAGTCTTCCTTAATCACTGAGCATAGTCATCCCGGACACAGCCCTAAGTGGATTTGCATGGATAGATTGAAAAAAAAAAACCCTTCTCCCTTATATTTTAGGATAAAGAATAAGCAGAAATGACAAAGACAGAATTTTTTTTCTTTTTTACTACTACCAGATTATTTACAAATCCATTGAAATTGGATAGAAGTTAGTTCACACTAATTTACTGCTCTGGGAGGGGAATTACAAGATAATAAGATCAGTGATAAAAGCAAGAAGTAGGTGTATTTAATGACTTTTTCCCCTACAGAGCCATGAAGCAATATTGGAAGAGCGAGGCAAGGCTGGGAGGAGGAAATGAACCCAGGAATGAACCCTCCCCAGGAGGGTTGCCTGGGGATCTGGAGCTGGAATACAGCGGAGAAGGAGGAGTGTTTGGTGTTGGGTCCTTTCTGCTGGGCAGGTGGATTCCAAAGGACAGCCAGGATGGGAACCTGCCCCGGCACGGCCGCGTTGGAGCCGCAGGGACTCGGCCGCGTTGGAGCCGCAGGGACTCGTGTGCTCCCCGGGGGGATTGCAGGGGTCAGAGCAGCCACAAACACTGGCAGGGACCTGGCACAGCCTGTCCCATCCCTGGGGGTGTCCAAGGCCAGGCTGGACAGGGCTTGGAGCAACCTGGGCTAGTGGAAGGTGTCCCTGCCCAGGGGGTGGGACTGGATGGGCTTTAAAGTCCCTTCTGACCCAAAGCATTCCATGATTCCATGAGCTGGGACACAGAGAGAGAGGAGCTGGTGTGTGTGGCCCAGGAGGATCCTGGCTGGTGCTGGTGGGGGCTGTTTGTGTGTCAGATGGGCTTTGCTTTAAGGCTCTTGATGCATATTAATGACCCAGCTCAGCCCTGCTGGGGCCAAGCCACCAGCTGATATCCCTGAGATTGTCCCCATTGTGCTGCACAAAGCCGGTCCCAGCCAGGGCTGGGCATAATTCTTGTTTTGGTCGAGGCTGAGGGGAGAGAATCCACTCAAATAATCCCCTCCAACTGTGTCCTCCTCCCTGACAGGGTTTAAGGGCCACGAGAAGCGACGTGGCCTCGACACGACCCTTGCCAGCTCCTCTGTGCTCCCTGCACACTCTGTCATTCCGGGTAAAATCCAAAATACAACAGCCACAGGATGGTTTGGGTCAGAAGGGGCCTTAAAGATCATCTCATCCCACCCCCTGCCATGGGCAGGGACACCTCCCACTCTCCCAGGTTGCTCCAAGCCCCGTCCAACCAAACCTTGGACACTTCCCAGGGATGGGGAAGCCACA
This sequence comes from Lepidothrix coronata, assembly GCF_001604755.1. NCBI lineage: Eukaryota > Metazoa > Chordata > Aves > Passeriformes > Pipridae > Lepidothrix > Lepidothrix coronata. The sequence continues at coordinate 1,491,716 of NW_016690377.1, forward strand.
GCTTGGGAAGTAAACTCCACATGGCATTCCCAGCCCAGCAGCAGAGTGTCACTTGGTGAGTTCAAGCCTACTTAGGCCAGACTTTGCTCCCAGCTCCCTTTCCTGGGGCCCTGAGAAGCAGCCAGCGGCTTTGGTTTCCATCCCAGCCAGTTTGGCAGCAAAAAAAACCCCCAAAAAACTCAAAAAGGTCATGAGAAAATCATATCCCAGCCCAGCTTATAAAAGCAGATTGATATTTCCTCTTCCACTTCTGGGATTCATGTGTTCCTTTCCCATTAAAACTGATGATAAGAGCACGTCTCAGCTCCTCGTGAGCTCTTGGGCCTCTTCCTTTGATTGATGCCAAAACAGGGACGACCCCAAACCACGTCCCCAGAGCCCCAGGTTTGGTCCAGAGTCAACCAAAGCGGCTTCCTGTGCCCGAGGAGCTGGAGCAGGGATGAGTTTCCTGTGGTTCTGGTGTTGATCAGTGGGCTGGACACCCCATCACCCCAGAGAGCCTTCCTTGGCCAGTCCAGGTCTCACACAGCCAGGAATTCTTCTGAAGCCCCATCCCGGTGTCATTTCATTCCCTGAGTGCTGAGAGCAAACACAGTTTCTGGTCCTGGGGGCCGGGAAGAGAAGCTGGAAAATGTGGCTCCTGGGGGCACAAAAGGCAACACGCCCACAGACCCTCAATATTTTACCTTCCAGAGCATCCCGTGCTCCAAACCCTGCTCCTGCTTCCTGGAGGGAGCTGATGGGTGGCACCTCAGCAGCTGAAGGTGGGAGGCTGAGCAGGGATCCCAGCCTGGGGTCGGGAGCAGGAATATCAGCCCAGCTGGAACATCCCGACCCCTGCGCCCTCCGAACCCGGGAGCTCGGGAGCAGAAGTTTTCCCTCCCGCAGCCTTTTCCTCCCTCCCCTCCCCTCCCCTCCTCCTCAGCGTTACTCACCAGTTATGCAATGCTGTCTCCCAGCCCTGCACACGCCAGCAACCAGTTGGGCAGCAAAAAAAAAAAATGCTCTGCTGGAAAAAGCAGTTCGTCTGACTGTGCCCGCCTGGCTCCCGGGACTCACCCCCAGCGTGGCACAGGCTGCTTCCCTGCTGCTTCCCAGGGGAAAAAAAGGAGAGGGAAGGGGGCCTGGCGTCCTCCTGGCACTGCTCCATGTGCTGCTCAGCTCAGTTTGCTTCTGCTCCATTGGCCTCCGAATCCAAATCCTCCTAAATAATTCAGCGGAGCTGCTGCGCCGAAGGGGTGTAAATAATTCATCCCGGAGCTCTGAGGGGGGAGATGTGGCTCCATCACCCTGCAGAGCAAAGCTTCTGGGGCTCCCTCTGCTCCCTCCCGGGGCAAAGGTTCCCTCTGACCGAGCCGAGATGCTCCCGTTGGTGCTGTTGGGAGAAGCTGCCGCGCCGAGGGCTTGGGAAGGGGATGGATCCCACGGAGACTCCTCCATCCTCCCACCTCCCTTTCCGTGGGTCCCTGAGGGTTGGGGGGGATCAGGGCAAAGCCCAGGAGCTCCCAGGAGAGGGGAGCAAAGGGGCAGCAGCTCCTGGGGCCGCTGGAAGTGGGGAGCAGGCTGAGCCATGAGGGGCTGCAGCATCACACTCGGCACTGGGACAGCGCAGACCTGGGAGTCTCCCATCTTCCCTTTGGATATCGGGCATCCTGCAAAGGCAAGAATAAAACTGGTCATTCCCCTGCACTGGGCAGACCCTCTTTGTTCTCCCGACCAGCAAATCAGGCTGCGAAAAAATCCCCCAAATCCCCGACTGCTCTCCTTGTGTTTCCCATCCCTGTCTCCTCTGCATCCCTGTGATAAAGAGCCCCCTCTCCCCAGATCCCCCCTCTCCCCAAATCCCTCCCTCCCCAGTGTGGGGCTGAGTCTGGGCCTTATCTCTGCCCCCAGTAATTTGATTTTCAGCCCTGGCAATTACCACAATAAAAGGTGGGATTTGCAGCCGAGTGGGGACTGTGGCAGCTGGGCTGACACCACCAGCACCCCCCTGCGTGGCTTGGGGGGGTCCCAAACCTCCTGAGAGACATGGCCTGGGGAATATCCCCCCTCCAAAAAAAACAAAAACACACAGAAAAGCCCCCCCTGCTCCGCTCCACACGGACAAAAGCCGCTCCCACAGAGAGGGGCGCGGGGGGGGGGGCAGAAAAAAAAAAACCCCAAAAAACTCAAAAAGGTCATGAGAAAATGGTGGTGCTGCTGCCCAGGAGCCCCTTCAGCCCACGCCGTGGGATGAGTGCAGCAGAGAAACAGGGACAGGATCCCTGGGTTTGGATTCCCCCGGCATCATCTCTTCCCAGCTCCCGGCCCAGCTGTTGGTGGCTCCCATAAAAACCGAATGTGCTCTGCAGTTCAGCCCCGCGTGTCATAAACCACCATCCAAACCCCGTAAAGGAGCGGCTCCTTTGCATAATGACCCCAGATGGTTCTCCACGGGGTTTTCAGAGCCCGCCAGGGCTGTGCTGCCCCAGCTCCCACCTGCCAGAGGTGGGATCAGAGCAGCAGCAGAGGCTGGGCAGGGGTCAGGGCACCCGTGCCCTGCAGGGATGTCCCTCCCTCGGTGGAGGATGAGCAGAGCCGGGGGCAAACAGCAGCCTGGGGGGGTGTGGGGTGGGGTATGGGAGCCCCCCTGCCACGGGGAGAGGGCACAGGGCTGCCAGGGGGGACCCCTTCCCTGAAAAATGGTGCCCTGCTGTGGTTTTGGGTGAGGACTGGAGGGTGTGGGGTGACTGGAGGCAGTCACGGGGTGTTTGTGCAGGGCAGGAGCCGTGAAGGGATGCCAGGGAGTATTTTTAGGGAAGTCATGACTCATCCCTTGTCTCTGCTCCAGGGCAGTCACAGTTCAGGAGCCCTCAGAGCTGAGCAGAGATGGGGCAACCTGTGATTTCCCAGAGAAGCTGTGGCAGCCCCTGGATCCCTGGAAGTGTCCAAGGCCAGCTTGGAGCACCCTGGGCTAGTGGGAGGTGTCCCTGCCCACAGCAGGGGGGTGGAATTGGACGATTGGGTCCCTCCCAACCCAAACCACTCTGGCATTCCCTGATCTCCCGGTGCAGGATGAAATATTTGTGCTGTTCCCACCGGGATGGACAGACAGAAACCAGCCCGGTGCTGAGCTCTGGTGGGGAGGTTTTATCCCAGCTCAAACACAGGATGTTTAAACTGGGTTAAAAGGCCCCGAGGGGACAGTCTGGGGGCTGCAGAGCAGCTCGGGAGCCGCAGCATCCCGTGTTTCCTGTGGGAGAACCGGGAGCCAGCACAGGCAGAGCCAATTTTGGGGAGGGTCTGGGAGGCTCCAGGAGTTGTTTATTCCTTTCACCCGGGTGCGAATTCCCGATCTGGCCACACTGTTGCAAATTCGGATCCCCGTAAATCAACTTAAATCACTCCTAAACACGGGCAATAATTCAGGGATTTATTGAACCAGGGGCTGCATAAACACGGATTTAAGGTGGTTTCACTAAATCAGAGCAAAACCCGGAGCAGCCATTCCTCTCCGCTTTTTCTCCAGGGGAGTTTAAGCTGGTTTCAAGTTGATTTAAGCCAAGACTGGTCTGGGGGAGGCAGAGACTTGACATTCCCACCCCCAGGAGAGCAGGGGACCCATTGGCAGCTCAGCAGGTTCCTGTCCCAGCTCAATCCTGGCACACACCCGGAGCTGCACCTCCACCAGGGATAACCAGGCCCAAAACCCCGCAGGGAAATGCCATTTTCTTCCCCAAATTCCTGGGTTTGGCTGCAGGAGGAGACACACGGAGCACGAGGGGCTGTGGCTGTGCTGGAGCAGGAGGGGTGGTTTGCCCTGTTTGCTGCAGAGAGGACCCTGGGATGGGACAGAGCCGAGGATTTTTTCCCTTGGAAACCCTTCAAAAAGCTGGCACTTCCTCTGGGAAGGGCTGGGGGGTGTCAGTGGGCAGGAGCTGGCTCTGGCCTGGATTTTTCCACAAAAACTCCAAACCTTGCTCACCCTGCAGTGACAATTTGTATCCTCTCAGGACGGTCCATCTTACTTAAAAAAGAAGCTGGATTTGGAAGCTGCAAAGATGATTACGTGGGGCTGTAGAGGTGGGGACGGGCAGGATTTTGCCGGGGAGGGAGTGGGATTTAACAACTTTGTGCCTGCTCTGAGCTGAGAGGATTATGCTGCTGGTTCTGGCACAGCTCTGGGGTTTGGGTGGTGTTGGGCAGGATCCTTCCCTCCTTTCTGCCTGCTCTCTGCACTCCTGGGTTATCTCCTGGCCCTGTCTTTAAGTGCAGGCAGGTTAAAGGCAGCAGCCCTGAGTAAATCCCAGGTTTTGCCTGGAGCGAGTTGAGTGGCATCTGGTTGGAGTGGCCCTTGTGGAGTGCTGGGAGATAAAATCACGGCTGCTCCTGCCTGAGTGGGAGACACTGGAGGAGAAAACAGGATTGCTGACAAGATAAGGGCTGGCTTATCTATGCAGAGTGTGATTTGGAGCCAGCACCGAGCCCAGGCGGGTGCAGGAGGTGCAGAAAGCTGATTTAACTGCTCACTCACGGGCTGATTGTGTCGGGTGAAGCCTTTCTAACGCGATGACATTTAAACGTAATTTTGAGTTAATTCTGTTCGATCTGTGCGCTGCCAGAGGTGTAATGGGGTCAGGGCTTGATGAGTTTGGCCTTAAAAGGGTTTGCTGAGGCGAGATTCCAGCGGCGAGCAGGGGCTGCTGCCATCCCAGCCCTGGGTAAGTGGAGCTTTTTTTGGCTTCTACATCTGGAAGGAGGGGGAGCTGGGGGGGGCTTGGTGCTGCATTTCCTTATCCTGGTGTTCCCCTGTCGTGGTGAGCAGTGGCACAGCTCGCGCGTTCCCGATGCTCCGGCTGTAGGACCCTCCTCGCCCGCCAGAGGCTGCTGGTGCCGTTCGGAAACATCCCTAATTCCCGCTGCATCCTCCTGCCGGTTCTCGCTCCGAAGGATGAGCGGCGGGAAAACAAGGGCAGAACGGCCCCGGGAGAAGTTCCTTCCCCTCCAAAAGTGTGAAGGGATCGCGCGTTTTCCAAGCGTGCGGGATGTCAGCCCTGGGAAAAGGTGCTGGCACCAGGGCAGGGCTGAGCCTGGGGGGGTTTTTTGTCCCTCTCTGCCTCATTCACCCCTGAAAACTTGGCCTGTGAAATCCCTGCCGGTGTTTTACTGTTAAGTCGTCCTGGATGTGCCTCGTGCTCTCCAGCAGGGAGGGAAGGGAGGCACAGGGTGAGCATTCGGGGTCCAGCCTCCCCTTTTTGGGTGGGGATGAACCAACCCCAAGGGCAGTGCTGCACACAACAACCCTTGGCTGCTCTGGGACAACACTCACTGCTGTGGAGAGGTTTTCCTCGGTGGAGAAGGGGTTTTTTTCAGCTAAAAAAAAAAAAAAGAAGAGCTGCTATCCCAGATCAGGGCATTCCCTGGAGCCTGGGATCCCTTTCCCTCCCACTGCAGGGCCAGCAGAGCCCTTGGCATGTCTCATATCCCCAAAGCTCTGCATCCCTGACACCCCAAACAGAGGGAAACTCTCCTGGTTTCCCAGGAGATCCCAGCACTCAGCAGGTGATTTAATTACTTAATTAAGAACAATCAAGGGAACTGATTTGTAACTCGACTTAAACTTTGCAAACATCAAATGTCATTTTTGTTTTTAAATGCTGATGCCTGTTCACATAATTAAGTTATTAGCAAAAAAAAAAAAAAGAAAAACAACACAATCCTTTGCCATTCCTGGGAGGGGAAGCCTGACTGGGATGAAAGATCCCTGCCAGCAGGGCTGGGTTTGCCTTCTGACCTCGGCTGGGCCTGGGCTCTGGCAGCCACCTCTGCCCACTTCCCTGGCAACCTCTGCCCGCTTCCCTGGCAACCTCTGCCCGCTTCCCTGGCCAGCCTGGGCTGTTCTGCTGCAGGTTCCTCGATCCAGACCTGAGCCAGGAGCTGCCTGATCCCTTTCCAGGGCGGATTTGGAGCTGTGAGCTTGGCAGTGTCCCCTGGCTGCCTGTCCCTGCAGTCCCAGCCTCAGTCCCTTTGCCAGCTCCACCCTTTTGGCTCCCGGAGCGCAGAGCGTGTCCTGCTCCCTGTTAGGAGGCACCTCCTGTATTCCCGTGGGATTCACCGTGGATTTCCCACCCTCGTCCTCCCCTAGGGAAGGATGTTCAGTGCTGTGATGGCCGAGGCACAAAGCTGGTTCCTCGTGGCTGCAGCACTTTGGTGACAAAAAGCCACGAGCAGAGCCCAGACCATCAAAAAAGCCACGAGCAGAGCCCAGACCATCCACCCCAACCTTCCAACCTGGGGGCACAGGGGAGGTCCAACCCAGCCAAGTCCTCCCCCTGTCCCCCCCCAGCCCCTCTAATTCCCTCACTCGCTGTGTATTGATGGTCAGGGATGTCGGGTAACCATGGCAACCCATTGATTAGCATCCGGCCCCTGCCAGACGAGGAACACGGAGCCCTAAGAATTACAAATGCTGCCGGATTGTGTGTGCTGCCAATTGGCTGATTGCTGCCATTTTCTGCCAGGTAGCCCAGCTCTGTGTAATTACCGGGCTGTGATTGATGCATTGCTATAGTTACTATCTGCTGTGCTGCCTGACTAATAGTTTTTAAATTCCCCTTCAGATGGAAATGCGCTGCCTGTAAATGCGAGGAGAGACGGAGAGGCAGAGGTCTGCTGAGCCCGAGATCCATCCTGAGAGGAGCCAGGCTGGGCGTGGAAAAGCGTCTTGTCTGGGAGAGAAAAACCCCGATGGTCAAGTGCCTGAGTCACTTGGATCAAAGCAGGGCCGGGGGTGGGGGAATGGGGGGATGAATGAGGCTGGGGGAGGATAAATGAGGCTGTGGGAGGAGGAGGGGGGAGCTGGGCTGGCCCAGGGGTTTCCCCAGGCCTGAAGGGTTTGTCAGGTGTTGGCACCACATGGTGGCTTTTAAAAAAAAATATAAATAAAGCCAAACCAGCAAAATCCCGGACAAGGACAAGGTGTGTGGGGGGGTGGTGGTTTTGAACTAAAAGAGGAGGGATTTAGGTGAGATGTTGGGGAAGGAATTCTTCACACGGAGGGTGGGGAGGCCCTGGCACAGGGTGCCCAGAGAAGCTGTGGCTGCCCCAGCCCTGGGAGTGTCCAAGCCCAGGTTGGAGCAACCTGGGACAGTGGGAGGTGTCCCTGCCCATGGAACTGGGTGGGCTTTAAGGTCCCTCCCAGCCCAAACCATTCTGGGGCTCTGTGAACAAAACACGAAAAGGCACCAAACCCCCCCTGGGCTCTGAGCAGGATCCTGCTGCCCACACCCAGCATCCCAAAACGGGCACCAGGGACACGTTCTGCCCCCAGAGAGGTGCAGCCCGTGGGGTGAGCACTGAAAACTGAGCCCCAGGGGATGAGTGGCACTCCTGTGCCTCGTCCTGCAGGGAGCAGGAGGGGATGGGAGCTGGGGGGATGCTCTGCAGAGGGGATGGGAGCTGGGGGGATGCTCTGCAGAGGGGATGGGAGCTGGGGGGATGCTCTGCAGAGGGGATGGGAGCTGGGGGGATGCTCTGCAGGGCTCGGAGTGTTGTCCTGGCAGAGGTGAGGCCGCCCCAGGTGCTGCTGCTGCCGAGGCAGTGACTGATGTCCAGACCCTGGTGCTCCCAGTCCGTCCTGGGAAGGGGTCAGGGAGATGCTGGGAAGGGATCAGGGAGATCCTGGCTCGGATCTGGAGCTCTCCCAGGCGGACTTTGCCTCTCCTGGGGTGAGGATGCCGAGCAGTGCTGCAAACCCCTGCCCTGCCCTCCTCTCCCCTGAGCGTTGCCTCCGGTGTTTGAACATCTCATAACCCACACGAAGTTAAAAGGGGTTTGTTTCCTTTCAGACTGAGTGCAGCCAGGGTAATTTAGTAGAAAAATGTCATGCTAATGCAATTCAAAGTTCAAATGATCTTTCATTTTGAGGGAGAGGAGAATGTGCGTGCAGTCAGAATGCTAAAATCCACTACTTGCCCTGCAATTCAAATAGAAATATGAGCTTTGGGGGATACATAAGTCACATGAAATACTGTGAGTGAAACAGAAAATGAATAAAAATGATCCTGAAGCCATTATTAGCATCGCTGGGGGGCAAATCCAGGCTGGAACAAGTGTAGCAGCAGTCAGGAGCAGCGTGGGGAAAGGAGAAGGTGGCATGAAATCACAATAACACGGGAAATAATGAGAAAAAGTTATCAGCAAGGCGTTTTTTTCATATTAATATCTAAATGTTTGCAGCCCAGGTGCTCCTTCCCCTCCGCTTCCCAGCCCCTCTCGACACCCTGGGAGTGCTTAGCTGGAGAGTGGCACATGGTAATGAAGCTCTGGATGCTCTGCAGGGGCTGTGCCCGGTGCTGCTGCTCCTCCAGCCACGCAAGGAGCAGCTCCACTCCACGGCTGAGGAGGTTTTAGGTTGGGAGCCCCCCGGGGTGACTCTGTGCACTCGTGTTCTGTCTCCTCGTATCAGTCAGAGCTCGGGGTGAAGGTCTCTGTGGAGGTTTCAGAGCTTTATCTCCCGAAGAAGAGTGGAAGGAAGCGACGAGTGTGCCTGTCAGGGCTTGGGGAGGGTGGTTAAAACCAGGCACAGCAGTTTTTGTAGGGGAAGGGGAGGTCTGCAGCAAGCAGGGGGTGGTTACCAGTGGGCAGGTGCCCTCTGGAAAGGAGAATCAGTCCAGGATCAGTGCAAACCTGCCCTCTCTGCCCCTCCCTGGTGAAGCAGAGGAAGGAGTTGGTGTGACACTGTCCTAAACACAATCATTTGATCATCATCTCCAGGAGACAACCCGAGGAAGAATTTCCTCACAGAATAGGGTTGTTAAACACTGGCAGGGGCTGCCCAGGGAGGTTTGGAGTCCCCACCCCTGGAGGTGCCCAAGGAAGGCCTGGCCGTGGCACTCAGTGCCAAGGTGGGGATGGGGCACAGGGTGGACTCTGCTCTTGGAGGGCTTTCCCAACCTGAAGGATTTGATGATGCAGGAGAGACCAGCAGAGCCTCCAGAGCTGCCTGTGAAGCTGCTGGAAGAACCTCCCAGGTGCCAGAGCCCTCCTGCCTCTCCTGAAAACTGCAGGGCACAGAAAACCAGCTCTGAGCTTCCTGGTCTTCACCTTCCCTCCCGAGCCTCGTCCTCTGGGTCTCCCTGGCTCTCCCTCCCTCCCTCCCTCCTCCTCCTCCTCCTCCCTGTGTCCCCCTCTCCCTGGCTCTCCCTCCCTCCCTGTGTCCCCCTCTCCATGGATAATATTTCCAGCTCCACGGCTTTATTGGCACCGACAGGGGCTTTAACTCTCACATAAAGCCTTCAAGCCCCGTGATTAAAAGTCAATAATGGAAGTGTTCACTGGGCTGCTCAGGGAAGGAGGGGAACGAGGGAAGGCAGCAGGAAAAGCAGCTCCTGGAGAGGCAGCTGAGAGGAGGCTGCGGGTCAGAGGATTCCCAGAATCACGGAATGGTTTGGCTTGGAAGGGACCCTAAAACTCAGGGATGCACCTTCCCCTCGAGCAGCTGGATAAAACCCTGGCAAGGCAGGGAAGTTCCATCTGCTGGGGAGACATTTCAGGGTGGCACTTGGAGCACAATTCCCAAATCCCCCAGCAGAGCCGTGTCTTTATCTGGTGTTAATTGGGAGGATGTGTAATTTTAAGGCTTCTGTGTGTGTCCACAGAAGGTATTACCGAGGTAATTTGGGCTATAAAAGGCTCCACACCCCCCAAAGGTTTCTGTGTGGCGATGCCCTGCTAATCTGGAGAGCAAAAATTAGATTTTTTTTTTACTTTTTTTTCTCCCTTTAAATCCCGGACTGTGTGTTCTGCTGAATCCCGGATTTTCTCAGGTGTGCTGTGCAAATCTGCCAAGTAATGTAATATTTTACCAAGGGTTTTTGTATTACAGCCCTGTATTTAGCAGAGCTCTTACCTCGGTCCTCTGGATGATTGTTTGTGAGTGTCTGATTGTCGGGGAAGAAAAGGTAATTGCAGAGAGAAAATGAGACCCAGGGAAACTCTCTTGGAATTTGAGGGGGGCCGTGGTGTGAGCACAAGTGGCTCATTGCCTCTGGTTGCTGAAAACCATCTGTATATTCCAATTTTTCTCCGTGCATTTGACATTTGTCTGAACGTGAAGCCACCCCCAGACGGGTTCTGTGGCCTGGAGCACGAAAATTAATACTCTGGGGATATTTAATCCCCTCTGCTTTTGTCTGTGCGTGTGTTTGAGTAATCCTGAGTCGGGAATTGGGCTCTTGGGGTAAAAATTGCACCGTCAAATAGATCCCTCTTGCCAGCAGCTGAAAAACTTCCCCCTTCGTTTCAAACAGCCACTCCCCTCCCTTTGGCCTCCAAACTGTGCTTGGCTCTTCCCCTGCTCGGGGTCCACCCCAGGGCTCGGGGGATATTTGGTACCACAGGGCCTTGATCCACTTGGGATTTGACCCTGGAGGTTTTTAAGCAGAGACTGGATGTGGCATCAGTGCCATGGGCTGGGAACCACGGCGGGGTTGGACCAAGGGTTGGACTGGATGATCTCGGGGGTCCCTTCCAACCCAGCTGATTCTGTGGTTCTATTTGGGGGCCAAAAATGTGTCGCTGTACAGAACCAAACTGCCCCGGCCACCGGGGGAGTCCGTGCTGGCAGCAGGGTGGGGATTTGGGGGCGTAAATATCAAGATATTGGGGACAAGAAGAGCTTGAAAGTGAGCCTGGCCCAGGGAGGGGGGTCCTGTCCCGAGGAATCCGTCCCTGGAGGGGTTGGGAGCTGAGGGGAGTGTGGGGGGCAGATTTACAGGGATGTTTATGGGGTGTGAAACGGGGCTGTTCCTTGATAACACAAGCTGTCTGTGCCATCAGTGCCCTCGGAGGACTAATTACAGGATAAATCCCCCTCTCTTGGTGTAGCTGTTTGTAAATCAAGTGTGTTTTCATTGTGGGAAAACTTCTCCAAAGGCTCTTTGCCAAAGGGAAGGGAAAAGGCGGCATCAAACCTCTTCTTGTGGGGGTTGGTGGCAGGGGATGAATTCCCTGGGGGAGAGCCAGGCTGTGGCACCTGGGAGAGTCAGCCCTGGAAAGGATGGATATCACTGGATGGGGGATAAAACAAAGAAAGAAAGAAAGAAAGAAAGAAAGAAAGAAAACTCAAACTCAAAACCAACCCGAATTTACTCCTTCTGCTGAAAACTCGTTGAAAAGTGGAACAGTCCCAGCTCGGCTCGGGTGGTGACAGATCCTAAAGCACTTTGTGGTGAGCTCTGTGGGTTCTGAGCACCACAAATCCTGGCTGACTCCCCGGGATCAGGGATTAGATCCCCAGCTGCAGTGACAGGGCTTGAGACGCCTTTAAACCGGGGTGGCAGAGCTGGAATCAAAGGCTCTGTGCGGATAAGTGGCTATTGATGACTTCCCAGGAGCAGCGACTGCTTATTGAGGAGCTGCCTTGGCTACAAAAGGAACCTTCCTCAAAGCTTTTGTCTCCTTTTGGCATTTCTGGGCCCAAAGCCTTGAAACACTTGGGAGGGGGGGTGAGGATTTCCAGGAGCAAGACAGGACTTCAGGGAGAAATAAATGGGAGCTGGGGGTAAAACCTGGTGACACCTGAGGTTGGTTGTCACTGCTGAGCGAGGTCACCCCTCCTCTGCTCCCTCTGCCCTTCGTCCCCATCCTGCTGCTCTTCCCCCTCTGCTCCTGATGCACTGTGAAGAAAATTATTACGAAGGCGTGGGGAAAAACTGCTCGAAAGTGGTGAATTTTAGGAATGTAAGATGTCAGTGGGAGGAGGAGGGCTTGGTGTGGGTGGCAGTTCTCTCCTGCCTCTTCCTCCCTCCCCTCTCCACCCAGGAAAGGCTCCAGGTTGGTATCTCACTTTTACTTAGTGGCTCCCATCTAGGGGAGAGGTTCCCCGGGCAGAATTCACAAGCAGTGGGATTATGGATTCCTCCTGCCCGGCGATAAGTTTGTGATGAGGTTTTTATTCTTTAGATAATACATTAGGACCGTATTTTTTGCCAGGTTTGCTCCCGCTCCTTCCCTGCCCTTGAATTCCCCCCCTCTCCTCTTCCCTCCCCCTTTTCACCTGAGTGGCATTTTCACTGGAGGTGTTTAATGCAGCTCTAATCCCCTGATTCCCCCAGGTACACGGAAGCAGCTTTACGAACCCATAAATCCAGAAAGATAAAGTGCATTTTTATTAGTCCTGTTGCCGTCAAAGTCCCAAAAAAAAAAAAAAAAAAAAAAAAAAAAAAGCAGCCTAATGTGAAACAGTCAATAACAAAATTTGCCTAATGGTCCTGCTTAGGATGGCAAAAGCACTTTAGAGGAAGGGGTGGGGAGTGATGCTGGGATGGGGAATGGTGGTGGGATGGGGAGTGATGCTGGGATGGGGGTGAGTGGCCTGGGAACACCCCCCTGGGGTGTCAGTGGGGTGCAGGGGGGGGTGAGACCCCCCAGCCCTGCTGGTGCAGCCTCCCAGCACTCCCCTCTTGGCCCAGGGGATGCGTTTGCAGCTGAACAAGGGGTGGATTTATCCGTGTGCGGGTTTGGGGTGAGTGGGGAGAGCTGGGAAGGGATTGTGGCTCCAAGGTGGGACCTGGGGCTGTCCCTGTGCCAGGCCTGGCACTCCCCTGGGATGCCACAGCAGGAGGGAGGGTGGGAAGGCACAGAGCAGTGCTGGGGGGGGAGTGGAGCTGCCGGGGGGGCTTTTCCCACTCTGTATTTTTGTCACCCCCGTGGCCCCATCCCCCTCCAAGGGCTCCCAATTCCCAGGGCAGCCTGCAGGAGCTGCTGGCCCCCAGTTTTCCTCAGCACGTGGGTGACTCCGGGGTCAAACCCAGCGACCGGGAGGTCACACAGAAGGGTTTTGGTGGGTCAGGGCATCGTCTGCCCCCGAGCTGTGCTGGGCACTGGGGAGCAGCCGCCAGAGAAGAGCCCTTGTTCTCCATCCCCCCCTTGGGGCACCGCCGACACCCTCCTCCTCCTCCTCCTCCTCCTCCTCCTCCTCCTCTGCCCTCTGCTCCTGCCCTGCCCTTCCCTGCGCTGGCATTTTTGCCCCGAGGGAAAGGGCCGCGTCCCCGAGTCCCTGGGGAGGGTTTGCTCTCGGCCCTGGGGGGAGCAGAGCTCGGGGGGAGCGGGGTTTCGCGGGATGGGGGTTTTGCGGGATCGGGGTTTTGCGGGAGCAGCGCTAGATGGCAGGAGTCAGTCACGCACCGGGATGGGGCTGAGACTCCTGGAAATCCACTCCAGCTGGAAATCCGCCGACTCGCCCGGAGCTGCGGGGACTGGGATGTGTTTAAGCGGCGAAAATCCCCTTCTCCAGCCGGATTTGGGGCTCTGCCCCCCGCCCTTCCCGCAATCCAGGGGCGCAGCCCTGCCGCGGGAAGGGGGGATTTGGCGCGGCTTCACGAGCTGGCGTTGTATCCACCCGCGGAATCCCGGCTGGGATTTTGGACCGTGTGTTTTGGGAGGGGGCTGCCGTGAGGTTTGGAGCCCGTGTGGTTGCTTTAGGGGGGTGTTTTCGTGGAGAGCTGTGGCCGGGAACCCACTGCTCCTGCCTCCCTGGGGAGCCGCAGTCCTGAGGGCTGGAACACCAGATTTTTACACGCACACCCCCCACTCTCTCACCTTTAGCCGCCCAACAAACTCACCTTGCTTCCTTTTTCAACCCTTACCCACTCAGCTTTTCCAAACCAGGGAGGAGAGCCCAGAGCTGGAGGAGCCGTGTGTGAGTTTGGGGCACTTTGCTGCATCCCCAGCCCCGTGGCTCAGCCAAACAGCCCTTTCGGGGAGAGCACAGGGAAACACTGCGCTGCTCTGAGTCTTGTTACAACTTTCATCTCGCTGAGACTTTGCTTTTAGAGCTGCTCTCGGAGCCTGGCAGCAGCTGTCACTTATCCTGCTCCCTAATGGTGTTCCCTGCGAGCCTCTGCTGTGCTGCTGTAACCTCTCTGTAGTCTGTGCTGTGATATTATCGGGCCCAGAAACCCGAGTGAGAGACACATGATACAAAATCAATCTCTGGAACACCTGAAAGGGAGAAGATTGGTACCAAATGTTGTAGCAACAACAAAAGAAACAGCTTCCCCCCCCCTCCGATTCTTCGCCTCGGCGATTTCTCCTGGGGCGTGGAGATGAAGGGTTGCTTCACTTTTCGCAGGCTGAGGGAATCAGGGAGAGGGATAAACACCAGCCTGTGCCTCTGTGTGCTGAAATCCGGGGGTGGGAGTGCTGGTCTGGGGGCAGGGGGATGATTATCCCCCTTAAAAATGGGTGGGTGGGTGTGGAGGCCGGACTGTGATGGCAGGTGGGATGTGGGGAAGGGTGGGAGAGTCTAACAGAGTTATGGAATGGTTTGGGGTGGAAAGGACCCTAAAGGCCCCCCTGTCCCACCCCCTGCCGTGGGCAGGGACACCTTCCACTGACCCAGGTCGCTCCAACCCAGCCTTGGACACTCCCAGGGATGGGGCAGCCCCAGCTGGGATGTGCCTGACGTTCATCGCTCTGGTGCTGCACCGGGATGCTCTGGGGGGAGCACCTGGACACTGTGGGAACAGCAGAGTTTTGGGCACCCAAAAACTCGAGTTTGGCCGGGGGAGGGTGAAGGGGTTTGGCTGTGCCAGGAGGTGGCCAAAACCTCCAGCCCAGCGAGTTCCCCCCAGCCCAGGGGCAGCAGCTCCAGCCCTGCTGGGTCACTCCAGGGGAGTTTTTGCCACTGGATGCTCCGGGTCAGGGCAGGCCTTTGGATTTCTCTGCAGTTATTAACCTGAAATACCAAAATGTCACCAGATCAGCTGGTGGTGAGGGAGGGATTCCTCGCTGTCCTGCCTCCCCTTTCCCCTGACTGATGTTCCCGGAGTCAGAGCTCTGCCCTGTGATGGGCAGCGATGCCGGAGGATCCTGCTCTGCCCTTCTCCCTGGGTTTGCTCGCCTTGCACGGGGTTCAGATTAGCTGAGTAAAAGCTGCTGCTGCTTTGATTGACTCCCAGATCAATTAAAGCAGCGTGTGGACAGATGGAGGGCTCGGATCCTGAATTCTACCCCGATCTCTCCTCCTTTCTCGTTCTCCAGGGGCCTTTCAGGTTAATTGCCCTGATCTCTCACTGCCTTTTTCTGCCGGCCCTGAAGGACTGTCTGGCTAATGTTGCCCTACGTGGGCAGCGCCGCGATGAATCCAGGCCGGGGAGGTGCTGGGGGGGGAAGGAGGGAGGGAGAGAATTGATTTGCTCCATCAGGCAGCAGCAGCAGTTGCTGCCACGGTTTAATTCTCAGTTCAAGCCCCGTGGAGAATGCAAACGGCTCCGCTCCTCGGCCAATTTACAGCTGCTGACAAGCTGCTAAACAACATCTTTGTTAGCGCCCGTGTGAGCCCCGGGGCCGCTCCGCGGGTGACGGGGCGATGCTCAGGTAAGGAGGGAGGAGGACGAGGTTGTGTCTAATGAGCACCGCTCGCCGCACATCCCCCCCGATCGCTGCCGCCTCTCTGCGCAGCCCTTTCTGTGTCCGGAGCTTGTCCTGCCCCTTCTCCGGGCTG
Organism: Lepidothrix coronata; assembly: GCF_001604755.1. Taxonomy (NCBI): domain Eukaryota; kingdom Metazoa; phylum Chordata; class Aves; order Passeriformes; family Pipridae; genus Lepidothrix; species Lepidothrix coronata. Next base: position 1,507,203 of record NW_016690377.1, read on the forward strand.
TTGGAAGAGACTGAGGGGGTGGAAATTCTCCCCGGGTGGGGCTGGAGCGCCCGGCTTTGGGTGGTTGTGCTGAACGAGGGTGTCGATGGCCGAACGGGGCTGTTCTGAGGGGCAGAGGCAGGCACGGAGCACCTGCCCCGTCCTGCGAAGAGACCAGAACCGAGCAAAACTGTGCAAAACACGAAGGTTTGAGTCGCTCCTTTGGGATCTGGAGTGTTGGAAGAAGAACGTGGCTGCTCAGGGGATGGAGAGGGAGGAGGTGGTGAAGTGTCCTGCACTCCAGGCTGATTTTGAAGAGATTTCGTGCCAGTGTTTATGACACAACACCCTCGTGCTCTGAGGCCTGCCCCTCTCTCCAGCACACAGTCCCTCCTGGCCTGAGAGCACCCAGGACTGAGAGCTCCAGGAGTCCACGCTAATCTCATCAGGCTGCACTAATCCCGGGCTGGAATTAGCTGGTGCGTTATTCAACGAGGGCCTGATATCGTGTTTAAGTAAATTATCTCCCTAATAATGACAAATCAATTATTGGTGCTGCCTGTCAGGACAATGCCAGTGCTGTACCTGTTTCAAAAAGCACTAAAACCTGCCCGTTCTCGCTGCCAAAAATTAGCTGGAGCAGCGCAGCCAAAACAGTGGGGAATAATCCAGAGCACACAGACAGCAAGTTAATGAATCATCCTCGTGCAGCTCAAAGGCAGCACAGAACGGAAACAAACCCAGAAACCTTGTTAGGGTTTATTAAGATATTTTGCTTCTCTTTTAATCTTTCCTCTCCCCCCTCTTTGTTTTTTTTTTTTTTGGAGTTATGAGCCCTGCTGGGCTGAGAGCTTCGTGCCTGGGAGGGATCACACCAGTTCCCACCACACGGAGCTCAGCTCTGAGCTGGGGTGGGACTGACTGACAGCTGGGGACGCGTTTTTGGGGTGTCCCACCGAGCCGGGGAGGGGGTGGGACAGCGCTGTGCCGACATCTGTCCTTCTGGCAGGACATCCAGTCCCGCGGCTGGGCTGCAACAGCCCCAGGGGGACGCCGGGGAGGGGCCGGGGAAGAGCTGCCAAGCTCCAAATCAGCGCCAGGCACTGCGGGGACAGGCACGGGTTGGCACCAGCCCATCTCCCTTCCAGCACGGGGGGAGCTGGAAGTGGCTCGGAGGGGAGGGGGGTCACCTCTCGCCCCTTTGCGTGTGTTTGCGGGCTCTAATTACCCCTCCTGCCGTTTGGGTGGCACGTGGGCATCCCTTGTTTAGTGGCATTATTGGCGTTGACAGGATTGATGGGACGTTTCATCAAGCAATTAAACAAAACAAAAAAAAAAATAAATAAAAGGGTGCAGCTCGTTCCAAAATCCGAAGGCAGCAGCCGGCATAAATTAATGTGCGTAGTTTGAATGTTTACTCCAGCACTGTTTTCTGCCTTCCCAGGGGAGGTAATTAAGACAGAGGCTGTTTCTCTCCTACCACGAGGTATCAGGAGATGTTGCCACATCCCCTTAACTCCCGTGGACCTCCTCGGGTCTGGCAGACGATCAATTCAGTGAATTGAGGAGAGGAGACTTGATTTCTTTTGCACTCTTAAGTTCAGGCTTTGTGGTTTCCCCGGGTGGGTTGGTTCCTATTTGCTCGGCTTCGTTACCAGCCCCGAGTGCCTGAGCAGGGAGCTCAAGGGTGGAGCAGCTTGTTCTTTATCAGGAGTTGATCACGGAGCTATTAATGGATGCAAATCTGTTTGTTCGCCCTGCTTTGATAAACAACGGGTGCTGCTGCTCCCCGGGGATGCGATTTGTGCTCCTGTTTCCTCTCTCGCTGCCACGCAGCCCCCGGGCCGTGGCCTGGGGCATCCGGGCACCAGGAGACAGATTTGGGGCTTGATTTCCTTCTGCTGTCAGCTCCTGGTGGGCAAACTCCCCCGGCTGGCTCAGCCCAGGCTGCTGCTGGCCGTGCTCACAGAGCCAGTTCCCATTTTTGCCGCGTGACTTTGATTTTAGGACTGACCTTTAGCAGCTGTTCCTGCAATCCAGAGGTGCTTTAATGAGCTCTGTGCTCTGGGGGGACCTTAAAGCTCGTCCAGTGCCACCCCTGCCACAGGCAGGGACACCTTCTGCTGCCCCAGGTTGCTCCAACCTGGCCTTGGACACTCCCAGGGATGGGGCAGCCATGGCTTCTCTGGGAAATCCATTCCAGGGCCTCCCCACCCTCCCAGGGAGGAATTCCTTCCATGTATCAGCGTCAAGTGCCTGAGCAGGACTTGGCCCAGCGGGGTCTCCTGTGCCTGGGGACATGGGGAGGACGTTTGGGGGGCACCTCTCACCTTCTGCTGCAAATCACCTTGGACAGTTCCTTCCCCCTCTTCCTCAGGCAGTGACCTCCCTCTGAGACGTGGAGATGTGACCCTTGGGGACGTGGTCAGTGGTGGCCTTGGCAGGGCTGGCCTGACAGCTGGCCCTGTGATCCTGGAGGCCTTTTCCATGATTTTTGTGCCCAGCAGTTCTCAAACAGCACCGAACCCCCTCCCCTTGTGTGGTAACCACCCCAACATTGTGGGAACCACCCCAACACTGTGGTAACCACCCCAACACTGTGGTAACCACCCCAACACTGTGGTAACCACCCCAACACTGTGGTAACCACCCCAACACTGTGGTAACCACCCCAACATTGTGGGAACCACCCCAACACTGTGGTAACCACCCCAACACTGTGGTAACCACCCCAACACTGTGGTAACCACCCCACCATTGTCAATCCCCCTCACTCACAGAGCCCTTCCCAGCATCTCCACCCACGTTCATTCAGCCTCACGACCTTCCACGGGGACAAACTGCCAGGATGAGTCACATTCCAGGGCAGGGGAGGGGAGCCAGGCTGTGTCTGTGCTCCCAGCAGGGCAGGGGGGGCACACCCAGGGCTGACTCACACTTGGGGGGGAAGGAGTCCCCTCCAGGCCCCTCCGTGACTCATTTGCAGAGCCCCAAAAAGAGCCTGGAGGGTCCCTCAGCCCTGGCTGAGCACCAGGCAAGTCCCATGCCCAGGACAAGGGCTGTGTTTACACCCTGGGTGGAAAAGGGGGATAAGGAGGAGTTTTTAGGAACAGGAAGGTGAAGTTGGGAAGGATGGGGGGGGGTGATGAGGAAAACACCCAATCTCTGGTTTTCTGCCCCAGTCCTGGATGTGTTCCTGTGTCACCTGCTCCAAGTGACTCTGCCTGGGCAGGGAGGTTGGACAGGATGATCTCCAGAGGACCCTTCCAACACCAACTAGTCTGGGATGCTGTGACCCACCCCCTTTGCAAGGATTTGGGTTTCCCCTTCTCCCTCGGGTCTCCAGCTCCAGCACAACCCTTGTTGTCCTGCAGGGAATCTCACACACTGAATCCCACTTTCCCCTCCAATGAGGAATATTTGCAGCAACACCTCGTGCTGGAGAGATCCTTCCCAGGGTCGGAGAGATCCTTCCCAGGGTCGGAGAGATCCTTCCCAGGGTC